>NW_017731384.1:2229280-2243783 GCF_001890085.2 Hipposideros armiger
TGAGTGGCCAGCAGCTGCAGTGAGCGGCCGTCCAGAAGCCGGCGACTGATCTGCCTCACCTGGGAAGAGCGCAATGATGGTGCCAACTTGGGCCAGGGAAGCAACATCCTCCACAACTAGACTGAAGAACAAAAACAGCAACTTGTCTGTTCCCCTTCCCCCAATTCCCCAGCACTGTTCCCATCCCAACACCCCATTAAAAATCTTAAAAAAAAAAAGTAACACTGCGATGTACATATTTGATTAGAAATGATTTTCCATGTTCAACTTAGTCCCAAGAATGGCTTTACCAAGGCAAAAGGGAAGGCTTTTGGTACATATTGTTTTGGGACACTAAAAAAATAAATAAAATGCAACCTTCAAAATGAAAAAACCAAAGATGCAAACAAGAGTCTCCCTTGAGGGCTGGCCGAGTGGCTCAGTTGGTTAAGAGCGCGAGTTCTGAGCAACGGGGTCGCCGGTTCGATTCCCACAGGGCCAGTGAGCTGTGCCTGAGCTGAGCTGCCACTGAGCTGCCAAGAGGCGGCAGGATGGCTCAGCTGGTGAGAGCACTTGATCCTAACAACAAGGTTGCTGGTTGAGCTCCCGCATGGGATGGTGGGCTACGTTCACCCACAACTAAGACTGAACACGGCACCTTGAGCTGAGCGGCCGTGAGCAGCCGGATGGTGACTGGACTTGGAGCTGAGCTAGCTGTGCCCTCCACAACTAAGACCGAAGGACAACAACTTGGCCGTTCCCCTTCCCCATGTCCCCAATTTAAAAATCTAAAAAAAAAAAAAAAAAGAGTCCCCCTTGAGAAAAAAATGAAAAGGAAACAGGTGGAGTGTTCGATGCCTCAAGGAAAACAATAGCAGGCAGGGCAAGTAGCTGGAAACTCACCCTCCTCCTCAGTTGGACGGACATTAGGCTTTCTAAAAGCTAAATAACTCTGGCAGATAAGTGTGTAGTTTTTAGAAAAAGCTTCAGTTTCTTTTGACAAAGAACTCTGATAGAAGTTGGATAGGTTTCACCGCAGTCCTGTCTTCCAATACAAGTTTCACATAGAACACACAGTCTTGCAGCTGAGGTATTGAAATGATCACCTCTTCTGCCCATTTCCCATAACCACCTCCAGCCTGCTCTGGGCTTTCTTTAGAGGGATGAGGGTGGAGGCCTCCTGGCTGGCCTCCCCGCCTCCCGTTTTGCCTCAGTTTAATTCATTGACCGTTATACTCCCAGATGAATTTTCTTCAATGTTCATGTCAGTATTTCACTTCACCAAACACAGATTTATCCCAGAGCTCCTAGAATAGCTTTTTCCAGGAGTTTTCAGCAGCCTGGAGGCAGACATGGAGAAAGTGGGAGACTGGTGTCTTCTTAGTCTGGATTCCCCCAAAGCAGAGCCTGAGACAAGGATTTGGGATCAAGTAGTTTATTTGGAAGGAAAGCCCAGGAAGCCCTGTGAGGGAGTGGAGAAGTGACAGGAAGAGGAGTGTGCGTTCATGAGTGGGCTGTCACTGGGACAACTGGGGCACAAGGCCATGGAATCACTGAGAGACTGTGGAGAGGACCCCTCAGATTTGTCCCTCTGAGGCCAGGAGGCTGGGGAGATTACTGTCAACACCTGTCCCTATAACCACACATGAACTTCATTTCTTTAGCATGCATTCTGCTTTCATCCAAGCCAGCTTTGCTTAGCCTGATAGAGCTACGACTCCCTTGCATTCTTTTCCCAGATTCTCCTACCTGTGCATATACTGCATGTCCACTCGTTTAAATTATTAAGCCCTTAGGACATTAGGTTCTCATCAGCATCAAACTCACTTAAGAATAAAGCTCTGCTCTATCCACCATGACCAAGATACAATAACCAGACCTCAAACTAGAATAAAGTTTCAGTCAAAGACAACACCGTTGCCTGAGTTATCTTTTGGCTCTGGATTCATGAAAGCATAACAGTCCCACGGACCATATCCCCTGGAAACTGGACCAAACAATGCCATGACTGACACCAGGACCTGAGGTCATGATCAGTGGCCCCATGCCTTAGTCCCTCCAATCAGCAGAGCTCACCATCCCAGCTCCCACAGTAAACACGATGAATGATTTTTCCCTTCTGCAAGCTAGCCACTAGAAGCCATTGGGGAGCCGGGTTTCTGAAAACATTAGCTCACCTGTGTCTCCGGGCTTGGAGCTAATTCCTCAAATAAACCTTTACTTTCTTTGCTGCAGTCTCTCCTGTTCGTGTTCTGTTTTTGGTTTAGATGCAGCGCAGGCAAGTGGACCCTGTGTATTTGTGGTAGCATCCCTTAATGCTTCGGAGTTGTTCCTTGGATGACTTCAGGCCTACCCCACCTGTGGTCAGAAAATGCCCCCAGGTGGAGAGGCTGTAGGTGAGGGCAGGAACCAATTGCAGGAGACCCCAGGGAAAGCTGGGGGATGTGGGTGGGCCCTAACAGCTTCTCAATAGTTGCCCCCCTGCCCACCCCCCACAGTGATTTTTTAAAACAGAAATAAGATCTTACTACGCTTACTGATTGTTTGGCTCAACTCTTTCGGAATCATTTCACATCAATAGATACATTCTATACCAAAATTGTTAATGGCTGAATAATATTCCATTGGGAAATTGCGAAGTTACAGTCCATCACACATTTGTTCCTTCTAATCCTGGTTGACATAAACAAAGATGTGAGGAACAAGATGACTCTTCCTAAAACATGGCTGTGCACATGTCTCCCCCTTATTTCTCTCCTGCTCAAAACCCACTAAGAGCTCTCCACTACCCACATGATGAAGACTAACTCCATAACTTGGCCTCTGAGTCTGACCTGTATCTGTCTGCTGGAATTTCTCTCTACCTGGCTCCTTCAGCACGGCCAGTTTGACCCTGGATCATTACAGGGCCTGTGCATTCCTACATCTGCACCCTTGCTCAGGCTGTGTCCCCAACCTGGGCTGCCCTCTCCCTCCCACACTGCTTGGCCCCATCCCAAAGGGATTCCACCTCCCTCAGAACTCCACCCTTCAGTGATGGGAGTCCGTTCTTCTTCACGATCTCTTATTGTATGTCTCACCCATGGGGGACTTCACACAGTCTTGTATTTTTGCTCTCATTTCATGGGTGCATTTTCAGTTCCCAACAATGCTGGAACCAGCGAGGATACACTATTGTGTCTCAGTGTTTAGAAGGGTGCCTTGCACACACAGGCATCTCCTCGGTCAAGGTAGCTGATGGTGAGCACAGGGCTTGGTTTCATCTTTCTCCCTGGATGAGGGTGGAGATGAAAAGTCACACCTCTGTGTCCTTCCCACTCACCAAAAGCCTGTGACTACAGTGCTAGATCTCAGCTTGTTGACGGCTGTTGAAGCCATAAGACCCACAAAGACAGCTAGTGTACTTCCCACAGCCCCCCCCGTCCCTGGAAACGGGGCCTAAGGAAGAGGTGGGAATGGTCTTTCTGATTTTAGACACCAGGTCTGCCAGGAACAAAAGTGTTGGGTGGGGGAAGGGCAACTCAGGGAGTGCTAATCCCTGCTTCCTGTCCGGATTTTCCTTGACTGCTGCCCCAGGCCTGTCTTAGGATGTTCACAGCTCCCAAAATAGATCTCTGCCCTCACCTGTTCTTAAGCGAAGAAAACCTTGATAACCTCCTGTCAAAGAATGCATGCTTTTGTAATTTTCCCTGGATGAGGGACAACATGGGGCGCTGCTGCTGAACTCCCCAGGTTTCTCCACCTCTGACCTGCAGTGACTCATCTTGGCCAGGGATCAAGCAGCTACAAAGCAGGGAGTCAAAGGGCCAGCCACCTGCTTCTGGCCAGGGCCCAGCCTTTCCTGCGAATTTGGTTGGTGTTGCCTTCCTTGATCTGCTCCAGAAACTACCCTTGGCCCACAGGACGCCCCTCACTCAGAGTGACAGAGAGCAGGTCCTCTGCCACCCTCACTCACCTGCCCCTCGTCCCTGGCCTGTTCCTACAGAATTCTCTATTCCTGCTTAACTCATTATCCTAGTCCATTGAGCTTTGGGACCTGAAAACCAAGCGTCTGAGTTAGGGCCGGTCTCCCCAGCCACTGCAATCATTCACTCAACAAGTGCAGACCCTCCCTGAGGCCCAGTATCGTGGGAGCTACCGCGAGCAATGAGATGTGATGCCCAGCCCGGGCGCAGGAGGATTGGAGGTGGACATCTGGGAGAGAAACTGGCCTCCGGGGGGTTAGGTCCTGGGGACCGCTTGTCCCCAAAGCTGGAGAGAGGAGAGCCGAAGGCGGCGACTTAATGCGAACGTTCCGGGCACCTGCGCATGCGTGGGAGACTTTGGCGTCTCCGGTGTCGCCAAGGTAACCCTGACCCAAGGAAGCGGCCATGGACTCCGGGACTGGAGGGAACTGGGGTGATACCCCACCGCAGAGGGCTGCCCCAGCAGTGAGGGCTGAGCCTGGGAGCAGAGCCTGCCTTTACCCCTGGGGGCAATGGCAGACTTGGGGAGCCATCCCTGGGGGGGAACGGGGGTGGGGTGGGAGGGGCGGGGAGGTTGAGAACTCTGCAGGGAGTGGTGAGGATGAGGAAAGCGACCCTAGCCGGAGAGGAGAGACTTGGCAGGGAGGCCGTGGGGATGCGGAGGGGAGAACGCGGGGTTAGGAAGGCAACTCGCGGGGGAGGGGGGGCACGGGGAACCAGGGGGTTGGATCCCCATCCCTTCTTTTCCTAGACTGACTGAGGCTCCCCTTCCCCGCAGCCCTGGGTGACCATCCTGCAGCCCCTCCAGTGGGCCGTCCCATCTGCACCTCAGCAGCCCGGCCGCGTGAAGGAAGGTGAGAGACTCCACGCTCCCTCCCCGTCTGCCCAAGCACATTCTCTGGGCTTCAGAGCTGCACCCCCTACTCCTTCCGCGCCCTGGGGCTCAGTGTCCGGGGGAAAGGCCCTAGGGTCGGGACAGAGGGCATGGGGAGGCCTGGAATGGCCTGCTGAACCCCTGCCCCCCAGACCTGCTGGAGCTGATGATGCTACAGGATGCGCAGATGCACCAGCTGCTGATGAGTCGCCTGGTGACCGCGGCGCTCAATCCCAGACTGGCCTCCCCACTCCCACAGGTGCATGGGCCAGGGGTGGATCTCTGGGGCCACCACTTGCAGGTCCAGGGGTGAAGATCCATCTGTGCATCCCCTCTTGAGAAAAAGAACCAGGCGACAGAATAGCAGGAAGCCACCCACCGTCTATTAGGCTGGGTCTGTTTGGCATCTATTATGTGCCAGGCCCCATATCGGCCTTCTTGGGGTGAAGGTGGAGGTCCCCAAATCCAGACCACTCAGGTCTTGTTTTCAAGGAGGTGTCGTTGCAGTGTGTCCTCCCACTGGACTGCAGGCCCAGGAGGGCAGCACCATTGTACGCTGGGCCTGCAGGGTACCTGGTACTTATTAGGGGCTCAACTGTTGTTTATTGAAGAAGTGAATGAATAAATGAATGACTGTGAATACAAGGCAACTTTGGCTGTGACTGGCACAGGAGAGGTACACCGCCTGTGTGCTTACCTGGTTGGGGGATGAGGAAAAGCTCCTTGGAAGAGCAGGTGACCTTAGAACTAGCCCTTGGAAACCACGTAGGAGTCTGATGGTTGGAGGAGGTGAGAGGTATGTTCACCATCCAGGCTGGCGGGAGCAGTGCTGCCCCTCAAACCCGGGTCCTCAGGGGGCCCTGAGATGAATGCCCCACCTCACTGACGGGCATAGGTGGCTCCAGGGCCTGGGGCTGAGGTAGGGGTAGCTTGCTGGACTCCTGCCTCAGCTCTGGAGTCACACCTGGGTTCTTCCAGTCCCTGCTCGGCCTCTTATTAGCTGGGTTACCTTAGACAAGTTGTTCAAGCTCTTTAAGCCTCAGTTTTCCCACCTGCAAAATAAGGAGTAAATGTCTCCATAGTGCCTTGCTTGCATGTAGTAAATGCTCAGACGGTAGCCATTTGATGATGTGTATCTGGAGACACAATTTAGAGGAACAGAGGAGTGGGAGGTCCCGATCATGTCTCACCATCTCCCGCTCCTTTCTCACCATCACTAGGTCTACCTGGAGGGCCAACAGGAGTGTGAGGAGGAGGAGGAGGAGGAGCTGGAAGCCCAGGAGGAAGGGCCTTTGGTCCTCCACCACCACTACCTGCCCTGCCCCGCGCCCACTCTGGGCCCACTGCTAGCCTGGCCAGTGCCTTTCCTCTCCCCTCCCCCACATCAGCCCCACTTGCAGGATGTGTCCAGGATTCAGCACTGCCCTCCTGCCAGGAAAAGGGAGGTGTAAGTGTGTGTGTGTGTGGGGGGTCTGGATACTGCCATGGCCCTGCTCTGGGGCTGGGGTGGAGATATTTGTGGGTGAAACCCGAGAGGCCATTTCTGATTGGCTATTTCTTTTCTTGTCCCCATTTCAGGAGAGCTGTGCCACCACCCCCACCACCCAGTGCCACAGGGACTGTGGGTGCAGAGGTACCCCCAGCTTCAGGTAGGGGCAGGTAGGTGGGTGGGAATAGGGCCTAGGCCTAGGGATGGGTCAGGAGGCCAGGACGGTCATGTTCCCTTGGGGGTGGGGGTGGGGGTGACTGCCACTGTCACCTCTGCAGTCAATTGGCCAGTCCCTTTCCCTTTCTCTCCCTGGGGTCCACTGGGGTAGGAGGGAGTCATTGAAGGTGCTGTCTCCCCCCAGACTACTATGATGCTGAGAGCCTACTATGAAGATAGATGTTGGCCCAGGGAGCCACACCAACTTCACCACAAGGCTGGAAACAGCCCTGGAGCCCCCAAGTACCCCTGTAGTGCCTGCAGCCATGCCTGGCAGCCCTTCTCCCGCCTCCACACCAACCAGGCCCTCTCCTCCTAGTGAATCAGTCCCATCTCCACCCCACCAAGACCTTGAACAGACCTGACCTCTTCTCTTGAGAAAGAGCTTGTTAGAGTACCGTTAAGGGCCTGGAAACCACATGAAAACCCAACTCTGCCCCACTGGTTCCTGCCTGGGCCACGGGGAGCCTGGGAACCAGAGCCCTCCCTACCCCTCCTGCCCTCACCCCTCTCTCTGGGAAGGCCAGGGCTGTGGGGTCTCCGTTTGCCCTAATAATGGAGCAGGAGGTGAGAGGAGAGAACTGCTTTTGTTGTCCACAGTTCTCTAAAGGCCCAGAGTGATGGTGGAGAGGCCTGAGTGGGAGAGGCCCTGGAGCTGAGCCAGTTCCCTTACGGCTCCCACCCTCAACCCAGGAAGCTGGCTCTGCTGGCCAATGCCCTGCTCTGACAGGGAGTGGCCCAAGTTCCTGGAGGGGCATTTGGGAACAGAACGTCTCTGCCCCGCTGGGTCAGGCACAGGGTTAAGTCCAGCTGTTTGTATTCAGACTAGGAAAGGAAATGTCCCCGAAGTCCTCTGCTGCTTGCCATAGTCCTTCAGCCAGGGCTGGACCACAGCCCTGAGGAGCCACACTGAGTTCCAGTGGCTGCCATGGTGGTGGCCACACCGCTCATGTAGCCTGGACCCGGTAGGCCCGTCTCAGGCTCTTCCAGTCTGCACCCTATAGGTGCCTCGTCGCCTCTGATTCCACTGCTGGCCAAAGACAAAGCACAGCACGACGGATGTCACAAACAACAATAGTAGCAGTGACACAACCGTGATGATGATGACCATCTGGTTGCCCGGCGTGGGATCTGGGGAAAGAGGGGACAGTGGTCTTAGAAGTCCTCTGGTCCTGGGTGCCAGGGCCCATGGGGGAGTGGGGGTCCACCCATCCCCCACCCATCCTTATTCATCCTGCAGTTGCAGACATGACTGGCAAATGCTGTATTATCTAGGGAAAAGGTAAGCCGGGGTCCAGGCCATCAGGCCTCTGTGAGACTGTGAGGGCAGGTGCCCCCCTACCACCAGCCCCTGGCATCAGCATGTGATTGCTGGACGCCATGGCATGGACAGTGGAATGGTCCAGGCCAACCCCTCCCTGGGCACAGCTGAGTGAGCTTCTACCAAACTCTCTGAAGATAGGGAATGCCTTGGCCATCAAGAGTCACAGAACAGTGGAGCTCCAGGGGACCTTAGGGTCAGTCAATTCAAACTTCTCATTGTAGGGAGAAGCCAAGGCCAGAGAGAGGAGGTTGACTTGGTCAAGGGCCCACAACTCATGAATGACCAAACAACTAGTCCAGGTCTAAGCTGGGGACTTGGATGCTGGGGACTCGGAGAAAGCTTCAGGGAGAGGGAACCCTCCGGGATTAAGTGTGGGGCCCCTGAGCTGGCAGAGAGTGCGCTAAGGTTTTCATTTCCCCCAAGGGGCCAAAAGTGAGTGCCCTCTCCTTCCCTCCCTCTGTCCAGGGAGCTCCCCCTCACCATAGACATTGACCATCTGGCGCTCTGAGACGTTGCAAATGATGCTGTTGCCCAGAGACCTCAGATCCAGCTCAGCCTTGCAGGAGAAGTTGTGCTTGCCCATTTCCCTGACAGCCGTGATTTTATGTGTGGTTATGGCATCTTTGGAGTCAGCTGTCGCCCCCTCAAATGTCTTCTTGTGCAGAGTTTTGTTGCCATGAAGTAGGGTGAGGGTGAGTTTCTCAAGGGGTGCCACATCAGACACCCTGCATTCCATGGTGATGGATCCGCCCAAAATCACCCAGGTGGGCTGTAGATTTAGCAGCACTTCCTTTGGAGGGTCTGCAGGGGGAGAAAGTGGAGAGGTCTGGCCAGGATGGGGGTGTAGTCCCAGCAGACCCACCCAGCCACGACCATCCCATCCCCAGTGTTCCCATGTCCCTGGCTGGACTTGTGGAAGAAGTAAGCCAGGGCCTGGCCTGCTCTAGAGTGTAAAGAGAGGAAGAAGGAAGCAGTGTGTGGTGAAGGATGTACTGGGTGGTAGTTTTACAGACTGGAATGGACAAGAATGGAGGTGGTCAGGTGTCTATAAAGAGAAGGTCCAGAAACTGTACAGTCAACTAGAAAGATATAAATGTTTGGACCTGTTTCCTTCCTCTCCAGAAATTAAAGACAAATTTCAAAAATTCAACAATTGGATAATTATGCTCAGAGAGACTTAGAAAGGAGTGCTTACTGGAACTGGGCCATGAACTGTGAGGTTCTCACATAAGAAGTGGGGGCTGGGGCTGGCTGAGTGGTGCATTGGTTAAGAGCTGGCTTGGGACACCAGAGGGCCCTGGTTAAGATCCCACATATGAGGGCCAGTGACACTGCTCTCTACAGCTAAGATGCTGAACAACAGCTCAACCTGGAGCTGGGCTGCCGTGAGTCTCTGGCAGGTGACAGCGTAAGCTGCAGCCCCTGCTGCAGTGGGTTGCCATGGGCTACCATGTGTAGCCAGCAGCCACCGTGAGCGGCCAGCAGCCATAGTGAGTGGCCGTCTAGAGGCCGGCGACTGATCTGCCTCGCCCGGGAAGAGCGCAATGATGGTGCCAACTTGGGCCAGTGAAGCAACCGTCCTCCACAACTAGACTGAAGAACAAAACGACAGCAACTTGTCTGTTCCCCTTCCCCCAATTCCCCAGTGTTGTTCCCATCCCCCAATTCCCCAATAAAAATCTTAAAAAAAAAAAAAAAGAAGTGGGGTCTGGAGTCACCTGCCTTAGTTCTCTAGGATCAGGATCACAGCCACCTCAATCCCTTAATAAAAGGGCCCTTGGTGGTGGCCGGGATTTCCCCTTTGAATTAGAATCCCTTGCCTCCAACACCCCAGGATATGTTGGATTTAGGACACCTTTCTATGCATTTGATCCACTGATGTTATAATGGGGAGGACCTGAGTGATACCCTTGGTGCTGAGATGTTGAGAGAATCCTGGCCTATCCAGAAGGTCTCCATGGCTCATAGGCAGGTGTGTGTGTGATGGTCCCACATTTGCCAAGGGCTCTCAGGAGAACTTAAACTCACCTGGTGACTCCTCAGCTGTCTCTCAAAGAGGTGAAGGGACCACTGGGGAGCATGGCAGCCCTCCTGATTGTGTCCTCCCTCCTCATCATGGGGATAGGGGCTGCTCCAGTGATGGGGCTGCCACTGAGCTGGGAGGAGGCTGAGTACTGTGTGGGAAAGGACTTTTCGATTTATTTCAACCTTCCTTGCTTGGAGCAAGCCTCACAACCAGGGTTGCCAGCAGGTTCAAGGAGGCGAGTGAAGAGTATAAGCAGATTTTGAGGCCATGGCCTGGGTCCTGCTCCTTGTCACCCCAGGAACCCAGGGAGGTCGGGGGAGGAGGGGCATGACAGAAGTGCCCAGGAGCAGTAACAGAACAGCTTTGTGTCCATTCAGTAGACAACGGGCTCTGCCCTGGGGTGGGAGTGGGGCGGGGGGCCTGGAGCACTCACAGAACACGTTGACGTTGGCAACCTTTGACGCCTGTTTCTCGAAGCAGGTGAAGTAGCAACACATGACTGTGTCCTTGGTGACATTGTGGACTAAGAACTGCTTCCACTGAGCTTGTTCATCCAGCAGTTCCTTGCTCAGGGGGGTCTCCAGACCACCGGTCCCAGGCTGGAGACAGTTGGTACTACAGTTGATCTTCAGAGACTCTCCATACTTGACCGCCACCCGCTCTGGCCACACATACACCTCGAACGCCGTCTCGCTAGACCCTGGAAGACCAGAAACACTGAGCAGCAGATGTCCCTGCTGCCCTGCCCAGTGGAACTGCCCACCACTGGCAGTCTGATCAAGGGGGAGGGTCCCAAGAAGAAAGGCCAGGGATGGTTCCTCAGCTCCTTGACCCTGGACTCTCGCTCAGGCCTTGCTGTCTTGCGTCTAGACCGAGGAGGCTGTCTCTGGGCTGTCTCCCTGCCTCTGGTTGCCCTTCCTCCAGCCCATCGCTTCCAGATTAGTCTCCTGCATGTCTTCTAGCTCCACGAAGAGGGATCCTACTCAACCTTCAAGGCCCAGCCCTAATGCGCCCTCTTCCACGAAGGCCTCTCTAAGATGGAGGCGGACGGTGTGTCTTCAGAGCCCCGTGGCTCTGGAGTCTACCCTTCCCTCCCGCCTTTCCTTTCCTTGCCTTCCTCAAATACTTTTTTTTTTCTTTTTTAAAGATTTTATTGGAGAATTGGGGGAGGGGAACAGTGTTGGGGAATTGGGGAAGGGGAACAGCCAAGTTGTTCTTCAATCTTAGTTGTGGAGGGCGCAGCTAGCTCAGCTCCAAGTCCAGTTGCGCCACTCAGCTCAAGGTGCTGTGTTCAATTAGTTGGGGGCGGGCGTAGACAACATCCCATGCGGGAGTCGAACCGGCAGCCTTGTTAACAGCACGTGTTCTATCCCCTAAGCCACCAGGGCAGTAGCTCAGCTCAAGGTGCTGAGTTCACTCTTCAGTTGCGGGCGGGCGTAGCCCACCATCTCGAACAGGCAACCTTGTTGTTAGGAGCACGTGCTGTCACCAGCTGAGCCATCCTGCCACCTGTTGGCAGCTCAGCTGCAGCTCAGCTCTGGAGCAGCTCACTGGCCCATGTGGGAATCGAACCGATGACCCTGTTGCTCAGAGCTCAAGCTCTTAAGCAAGCTCTTAACCAACTGAGCCATTCAGCCGCCCCCTCAAATACTTTTTGAATACGTACTATGTACCAGGCACTGTCCTAGGCTCTGCAGCAGTGAACAAAGCAGACCAAACCCTGCCTTTGCAGAGCTCACATTCTAGTGAAGGGGACAGACAATAATAAGCAAGTGAAGTATCCAGCCTGTCAGGTGGGGTGGTCAGTGCCTGGGAAAGGACATAGAGGGTGGAGTGGGGTTGCCATTTTAAATAGTGTAGTCAGCACAGGCCTCTCTGAAATAATAGCCTCTGAGCAAAGACATGATCATGGGGGTGAGCCCTGCAGCCATCTGGAGGAGAGTGTTTGCGGGGAGGGAACTGCCAGCTCCAATACCCTGGGTCAGGAGTGCTTGATGCTTAAGGAACAGCTAGCTCAGTGAGGTAAAAGGCAGGGGAGGAGGAGGTCAGAAAGAAAATGGTACCACCTTGCAAATGACCCCTGTTACTAGTGATTCATATTCCTGTTGACTCTCCCTTAGTGGTTTTGGAGCTTCTAGAAAAGGCAGGGTCTTGTTTCCCATTGCTTTTAGCCCTGTGTGTGTCAGACATTCAGGACGTCTTTGACTCATGAAGGTTGAGCCCTCAGCACTCACCTCCCAGGATTTCCTTGATCCCAATCAGCTGGGCCCAGCCTGTGTGCTGTGCTGGCACCACACCCACACGCCCCACTCGGCCCTCAGATCGTGATCTACATCAAAGTGGCAAGAGGGCCTTAGACAGAGCTGGATTTGAATCCTGAGCTCACCATGTACCAGCTATGTGACCTTAGGCAAGTTGCTGTCTCTCCCCGAGCCACAGTTTCTTCATCTTTGAAATGGGCTAGTAATCCCTTTCCCACAGTGCTGGTGTGAACACTCAATGAAATAGTGCTTTAAAAGCACCTGGCAGGTTGTCCAAAACAAGAACGCTTGGCACATGGTGGCATTTTCCCTCACAGACCCCTTGACCCACTGGGAGGGTTTTCATTTTCACTCTGAGGAGTCAGAAGGTGAGGCCTTCTTCTGTCCCCTTCCCCCCCACACTGTCCCCTAGGCCACATGTGAAGACCAGCTAGGGCATGCCCTCACCTTCTCTTGAACCCCAGCATCCCTTTACCTCCTGAGGCCCCCACCCAGCCCACCATTTAGCCTCTACAACCTGCCACATCCACACACCATGAAGCTATGGGACCCCCCACCTAATGCCCAGGGTCACGGGGAAGCCAGGTAGGCACAGTATCCATGGCAGGTGGCCGCTGTTTTCAAAGCCTTGGAGACTTCAGGGCCAGCACCACCCCTCACCTCCTCCCCCCACTCCCCCACCCCCACCTAAAGCCAGGAGAGCAGGTGGCCCACCCTCCGGGCTGGCACCTGCCAAGTCAGGAACCCCAGGCACTGGCTCACCTAGGCAGCAGAGCAGGGTGAGAAGGGCCGCGGGCAGGCCCCAGCAACCAAAAGGGGCCATCTCAAGTAGCATCCGCAGGCTCGCCGGGAAGAGCAAAGGGCTGCCTGGAGAAAGACGGAGGAGGGTCAGGGAGTGGTGGCCTGGAACCTGCAGCCCAGAGACTCCAGCCTTCTGGGAGCCGGATGACCAGCATTTCCTCTCATTGTATGAGCTATCCTTGGAAAGCCTTGTGGGAGGCGGGCCCCCAGGGCTCCCAGCCTGCAAGAATCCAGGCAGAGGAATCTGGCAAGCCTCTGATGAGCAGGACAGTGACCTGATCTTCTGGGCAATCTGTGCAGGGGCAGGGTTTCGGTGAGTGTTCCCGTGTAGATAGGTGTGTACATGTGTGTGAGTGATGTGCATGCACACAGGAGTCTGGGGTGCTGTGTGGGCACAGAGGGCAGTGATGCCTACAAGCCCCGGATCTGGGGAACCCCAAATCTCATAGGACACATTGTTGGGGTCCTTTCTGGGACGAGAATATCTGAAGTCAGGACCTGTCCAGGACAGGGGGTCCCCACGGCAAAGCAGGTAGAGTTGGGCTTTTTTAGGGAAACCTGGGCAGGAACTGGAGGTGCTTCGGCTAATTGCCCAGCACAAGTCTACTTAAACCTTAACATCCTGCTCAGCATTCAACCTCAACCAGTCCCTGACTCAGCTGACACAGGGACAAATTCAGACCCACAGCCTCAGGAAATGCTCCCATAATAGTCCCCAGCAGCCAGGCACACACAGAGGTAATGGGGGTCCGTCTGGCTGTAGTCTAAGTGCCCAGCCTCCATTTCCTGGCTGGGGATTTGGGTTTTGGGGTCTTTCCCAACCCACTCCAGGCAGGGAGTCTTGGTCTAGGGGGTTAGTGCCTGACAAGTTGCGCCCGTGTTTCTAGAAGGCTTTGTTACCTGTTGCTGGGATCCCCAGAAGCAGTAAGCAGGCGAGAGGGTGGGGAAGGCCTTGCCAAAGAGGCTTTTGATCCTAACACAGCCAGTCTTCTAATGCTGCAGTTATAGCTAGGAGCCCCAGGGACCCGCAGGCCCTAGAAGAGGGAGGAGAGGAGCAGGACCTCTAGTTTTCTTAGAGGCACCCCACAAAGGGATGTCCCAGCATTTTTAAGGCTCAGGCCAAACCTCTTCCTGTGTTGGGAGGGCAGGGTGAGGTCATGCCTTTGGCTGCTGAGGCCAAATAAACATTATTAGGAATGCAGACAGGAACCTAACTAACAGATGGAAAAGGAGACGTTACAAACTCATAGAAACAAAGTAAGGATGGTGGTTGCCACAGGCTGGGGGAAGGCGAAATGGGAGTTGTTCAGTGGGTACAGTTTCTGTTTTATATGCTCCAGAGATTGGTTGCAAAACAATGTACTTAATACAACCGACTATTGATATCAGACTAAAAGGACTTTTAAGACAAAAATATTTATGAGGGATAGAATGAGGGCCTAAATTAAAGGGGTCAGTTCACCCGGAAGTTATAATAGTTCTAAACTTGTAAGCATCTGGCTTCAAAGAACTATTGGGTTGTTGGAAAAGTCATGATGCATTTTTGAAACAAAAAACAGAGAAAAAAT
>NW_017731384.1:2244447-2245065 GCF_001890085.2 Hipposideros armiger
GATTCTGCCCTCTTCTATCAATAATATCAGCTGTAGTGGATAATTTCATGCAAGCTTAGGCTCACTTTACGTTGCCAGTGTCCCACCTCAAGTTTACACAGGGTTTCTTTTTGCTTTTTGCCTCAGGTCTTCTTCAGTGCTAGTGTTTCCCAGAAGCGTGGGAAAGTCCCTAATTTGCAACCCTCGAGCCATGAGGGGACAGGAGCTGATGGACACTGGCTCCAGCCTCCTTCTTTCCAGTGGGCAATTCTGGGTGGCATCTTGTAAGCTTATCAGAGGTCCCAACAGAATTGAGTGCCTTTTGCCTACAGCTGTGTGATCAATCATGCTCCTTTAAATTGGATTTTCCCCTTTCCTTGTTTCAGTCTTCCTGCTCTTTTTCTTTCTGCTTCCCGGAATCACCTGCCAAATAACCTACCTGAAACTTAGTCCTTGCTCCAGGCTCTGCTTTTGAAGGCACTCAAACTAAAATCTTCTATCAACATGGGGGGAGGGGGGTTGTCACTTTGTGAGGGGTGAAAAGGATAACTAGTGTATTGTTTTGTACACCTGAAACTAATTAAAAACAAAACAAAACTAAACACTTCTATCAACAGATTTAAGAAGAAAAAACACGAT
>NW_017731384.1:2247845-2343779 GCF_001890085.2 Hipposideros armiger
AGTGATATTTCATCCTTGGATTGAGTGGTGGGTTCAGGGCTGTTCATGATATTACCATGTTGTATATATAATGTACACGTATGTCACCTATTACATTTTACAGAAAGGACACAAAGGGAAAAGAGAAATTCCTACATGCCTATAAAAAAGAGGAGCCTCCGTGGAAATGTAAGCTGTAGGTTAGGAAAGCCCCCCTCAGCTAGAGGATTTCACGGAGCGAGATTGATCGTAAATGAGTATTAGATGCAATCCCCAAAGAA
This sequence comes from Hipposideros armiger, assembly GCF_001890085.2. NCBI lineage: Eukaryota > Metazoa > Chordata > Mammalia > Chiroptera > Hipposideridae > Hipposideros > Hipposideros armiger. The sequence goes on from NW_017731384.1 coordinate 2,248,106, forward strand.
GGGGGTCCCTTCCCCTACGTCTCAGCTCCAGCCCAACTCCGATGGCCCAGGTCACACGCATGTGGGCCCGCGGACAACAAAGGCAGCCCCACACTCTATATCTGTCACCGGAGGACGGAGCCAGAGAGGAAGCAGGACAAAAACAGGAAATAACCATCAAAACAAGACCCGTGGACTCAGAGACAGCTGACAGCAGCTTCATAGAGCTGGGAACATCCAGCCAGAAGGAATTCTGGGATCTCCAAACCTTACCAGGGGGAAACTGCGGCCTAGTTCCGGGAAGGGACTAGAACTCAGGCCTTGAGACGCCATCCCAAACCCTTTCCACTCTGCCAAGAGGGATGGGAGAAGCGTGATCTTACCTGTCATCTGCTAAACGAACAGCGGGATTGTGATGGGGAAGGATGGGCGGCTAGGGGCCCGGTGCACCATGAGCGGTGAAAGCTGGACAGGATCTGGTGCTGCAGCTGCTACCAGGTTAAGTGCGTGTTAATTTAGGCTTTTGCCCTTTTCCCCTACTCAGAAGTCACGTGCTTCCTGTGCTAGGTTTTTCATCTCAAACAACTAATTTCGTTTTCAGTTCTCACCCTCCTTTTTAAAAAAAACGGCGATAACATATACACAACATAAAATGTTACCGTTTTAACCATTTTTTAGTGTGTAGTTCAGTGGCATTAAGTACATTCACGTTGTTGTGCAACCATCACAGCCATCCGTCTCCGGAACTTCATCTTCCCACATTAAGCACTAACTCCCCACCCGGCTTCCCCCGCAGCCCCTGGCAGCCACTGTTCTAGTTTCTGTCTCTATGAGGAAGAAAGGAGGCCAGCGAGACCTCCCTGCTGGCTGAGAACGTCTTTGGAGGTTCAAGGCTGCATTTGGAGCGGGTCCCAAGGCGGAAGGAGCTCAGGAAGTGAGCTCAAGCCCCAGAATTCCAGTGGATCTCACTGACCACGTCCCCTGTTGGGGGTGTCTAGATATGGTTACAGCACTCTCTCTGACTCTCCTAAAATACAGGCACCCAATTAGAGTTTCAGATCAATTATTTTTAGCATGTCTCAAATATTACATATTGCAATAGTTATATATATAGTTATACATGCAATATATATATATGCAATAGTTACATATATATAACTAATATATATGTGTGTATATATATATATATATATTTTAAGTTTTCCAGGTGATTTCAATGTGCACAATGCTGAAATCCAGCACACAGGGTAGAAAAGCTGAAAGGTGGGTGAGAACGGGGGTGGGGGGCAGAGCATGAAGGCATGGTCTGGCCTGGTGCCCTTGGGATGGCAGGGTCAGCTGTGGGCCAGAGTGCAGAGGGAGCGTGAAAAGGCAGCAAAGTCATCCACAAATCCCCAACAGTCCGCCAGAGGGAGGGAAAGGGCAAGGGTGTCATTTTTCGTCTTTCCCATTGCAGGCAGTATGTTATACTCCCCCCTGGACACCCAAACCTGATTGCAGTCCAGCTGTGAAGCCCCAGAAGCCGTCTCTAACAGGAAGGGGTTCCCATCCTTCACTGAAAGGCAGAGCTGGCTACGTAGCTTTTAGCAGTAGAGGTGCTGGGCCCACCCCAAAACTTCAATTTTAACCTCGTGCTTCCACTTTAAAAGCCACACAGACAGTTCTGATGCATCATTTGAACTAGAACCCCCTCTTCCAACCCCCCATTCTTCCTCCCTACCCCCCCAACCCCCTCACTCCCCACCCCATTTTGTAGCTTCTGGGCAGATCACTTTCTTTCTGTGTCTCTTTCCTTCCCTTCTCTGCTAAGTTTCTGGTGCTTTCCTCTTTGCATCATCAAAAGCATACTCAAAAATGTTTACTGGACGTAATTCAGCTAGCTGCTTGGTTTTATGAGATGTGTTTTACAGCAAATGTTCTCAAACTCTAGCATATATCAGCATCACCGGAGGGCCCCATCCCAGAGTTTCTGATTCAGCAGGTCTGGAGTGAGGCCTGAGAATTTGCATTCCTAACAAGTTCCCACGTGATGCTGACACTTCTTGGTTGTGGGACCCGCTCTATTAGCAAGAATGAGAAAGTGTTCTTAATTTAAATACAGTCAGGTAATCACAACTACAAGTAGAAACCAGAGATTTGGAATGGAAATTCCTCTGGGGGGAATCAATGTTGTGATTTGTAAAACAGGTCCTCGGAAGGCTAGCATTTCATAGGGTGGGCTGTAGGCTCATTGGCCTGATGGGAAAGAGACTGAGTGACCGAGACGGTGGGGTCAGGCTGATGGAGTTACAAGGACCTCTGAATCTCTGCTCAGCTCCTTGCTGGCTGTGTGACCTTGGTCAAGTTGCTTAACTTCTCTCGGCTTCAGTTTACTTATCTGTAAAATGGGGTAACAATACGGTAATAGCTAACATTTCTGTCATGCTTACTATGCATGCATGTTGAGTTGAGTAGTTGGTGAGTAGTAATTGAATAGGCACGCAGCAGCAAGGAGCTGAGCAGAAATTAGGTTGGGATCCTAATCTTAAGGATGTAAGTTCTAAGGCCCTCTCACCCACCTCAGAGTCCCCCTCGAAGGGCTTCTGGGAGGAATGAATGTTGTGACTTGTAAAACATTGACTCAGAGCTTGATACACGGTAAGCACTCAACCAAGTTCATGGTGGTTGTTACTGCTGGCGCCTAGACGTGCACCTACCTGCGTCCTTGTAGGGTGTGCTCAAGGACAGCCTAGTATGTGTCTTGACTATTGAATAAATCCGCAGAATGTCAGACCCCAAGATCATCCCCATACAAGGAGGAGCCTGTGCATAATGTTGTATGTTAATCCTTGAATGAGAAAAGTTTGTGACTATGCATTACTTAGAAAACTACCGGCTCATGAAGGACTTGAGTTGTTTACAAAGCCAGGTCCTTTGGCCTTCTTCTTGGATCTCAGCCTCATCTCGTATGGAGCCACCCTGTGGAGCTGGGACAGGGAGCCAGCCATGCCTTTGACCCAGGTGAACACAGGACACTGGAGGCCCAGGAGAAACAGCCGCTGCACGCCGACGCCATCTTGTGTCCAAAATGAGCCAGCGTCCTGCCACCCAGTCTAAAAAGCACAATTATATTCCCTTGGCAGTATGGCAGTGGTCGATAGGACATTCCTCTACAATCACAAGTAGGCTGGAAATGAGCTGGGGTCCTGAGAGACTGCCTTTAAGAAGGGTGCTCTATGTCGGTGCAGCAAATTTCTCCAGAAACATCCAATGGCCAAAGAGCCAAGGGCGGGAGAGGCTGAGAGGGTCTCTCACAGAAGGGAGGGTACCTTCTCTCTGGAAAACGTGGATGACAAGGCAGCCAGCTTCCCTTTTCTCCCTTTAACCTTTACTGCAAAGGGGAGAATAAACTGAGAATGCTTTACTAGGAACTCAGCAGGGAACTCGAACTGTTTCCTAAGGAAAGATGCTAAAGGCAGCCCCTTGGGTTGTTGGAGCAAGGGCAAAACCCAAGAGATATATGAGGTGGGTTTTTTTTTCTTTAACTGTGAAGCTGTTCTCTTTTGGGGCCTGAACGTTAGATTAAGAAATATTGAAGTATAGTTACAGATTAGTTTTAAAAAATTAATTAGATACAGATGTTTATGATTTGTAAACGGCTCCCCTTGCTTAGTCTTTCTGTACATGTAACCATTAGAGTACCATATTTCCCCATGTATAAGATTCACCCTTTGTCGAAAAATTTGGGGTCTAAAAACTGGGTGCGTCTTATACAGTGGTTGCAGATTTTTTTAACCTCCTGGGGCCCCAAGTCACTTCTGTCCTCTGAGTAATTTCCCATATATTCCAGTCAGAATCAGAAGATGAGTTAATCCACCCCAGTGCAGAGCCTTGGACCTCCTCAGTCTGGAGTAGAAAGCTGCGTGGTTCCCACCAGCTCCTGAGTTGTCGCCCATATTCAGGTCAGTGCTTGTCTAGGCTCAAAGTCTCCTATTTGCCCTTGGAAACCTGTGTTACTGGAGAGACGTTTGCCCACATCTCTCATCCTCCCCATCTCAAGGCCATTCCCCCACCGGGGACTCATGGAGGACTTGGCTTTGTCTTCCAAACCCACCCCTAACCCTCTGACTTCTGCTGTCACCCTGGGCAACCCCAGGGGCCACCAGGACCAGTTACATCTGTGCCTTCCACTCACTTCCTGAACTACAGAAGTCTACCCTGACTCCATCACCCAGCCCTGCAGCCAAATCTTACTTTGTCACCATGTAATACTGCTCCACCTCCAGAATCCCCTCCATCCATATCCCTGTTTCCCTCCATCAGTCTGGACCTCAAGGCCAACACCCCGTGTCCCCTCTCTGCACCAGCTGTGCCCACTCAGTATGCTGGCCCCCAATAGGCAAGGTTTCCTCTGCCAGCTGCCACCCTAGCCAAGGTCAGTTGCCTCCCTCTGCCTACAGCGATGCATGAATGAGACATAGCTGAGGAGGGCAGATCTGCCCAGAGAACCAGAGAGAGACTGTCAGGGAAGGATGGCAGAAGTTGGTAGTGACCTGTAGGGACTGAAATTAACTAGCAGTTGGTTCATAGAACATTTGACCCTTCCCTATCCCTGATGCAAAAGGACAGGCAGTAGTACCGTGTTTCCCGGAAAATAAGACCAGGTCTTAAATTAATGTTTGCTCCAAAAGATGCATTTTATTCATTTATGCCTGTGCAAAAATCTACATTTATTCAAACACAGTCATGTCTGGCTGACGATCTTAACTGGGGCTTATTTGGGGGGAGGGCTTATATTACGAGAACCTGAAAATCATGCTAGGGCTTATTTTCCAGTTAGGTCTTATTTGCGGTGAAACGCGGTAGTCAGGCCAACAATCAGAAGATTCTTCTCCAAAGATGTTTAGGAACCTCAGAGCTGAGGCCTCTGCACTCTGGCATTTAAGGTTGCCCCCATAAGATTACTGAAAACAGAGCTCACCAGTGGACAAGCTCTACTCACCAACACACGGCCTCAACCAGCTCTTTACTGCCTCTTTTTTTTTTGAGTACGTATAACCCATCAAACATCACTAGACATTTGAGAAAACCTGCAAGTTGGAAAAGAGAGATCAAGATACACAAAAATGACCCCAAAGATACAGAGATAATACAGAGAATTGAAGACTACTTTTTAAAAAATCGCATTAGTATCCTCAAATACTAATTTCCCCAGACGAAAGGGACAGGGAATCAAGAGCCTTGGAAATGAAAAATGATTGCTGAAACTAAGAAGAGTGTCATAGAAAATTTGGAAAATAAAGGCTGGCAATTTTCCAGAAGGAACAAAAATCAACACACGGAATATAAGAAATAAAAGATAAGTGACATGGAGGATGAAACCGAGTTCCAACATCCTACTGTTAGAAGTTTCAGAAAATAAAAACAGAGAAACGTGAAGGGGAGATCATTATTTTAAAACTACACAAGCAAACTTTTCATAGCAGAAGGATACAGCCTTTGGGTTGAAAGGGTTCTCCCCGTGTCCAGCATCATGAATGAAAAGACCCACACCTAGGCGTGTCACTGTGAACAAGCATAATGAGACCACCCCAAAGGGTTCCATGTATCACCCTTTGCTGGGGGGTGGGGTGGGGGCTGGGGTCCCTGACTGACGGTTTGGCCCCGTTTCTTCTTCAAGGGGCCAGTAGCTAAAGAAGCCAGATGAACTCTTGCTCTAATACTGTGGTGGTGGGACAACCCACCTTGACATGGAATTGAATGTGACCAGTTATTTCTCAGTCCCAGGGGCTGGCTTGTGACAACCAGAATTTTTTAAAAAGCATACATAGTATCATTCAAATTTGGATTTTAAAACCCAAACACATTTGTTTTTAATAGGTGAAAGACACACCTCAGCATTAACGATGATTATTTCATGGGCTTCCTTGCTGTAAGCAGTGAGGCCCAGATGAATGGTTCTCACACTTGGGTGTATCAGGGTCACCCGGAAGTTACAGAATGCAGAGGCCCAGGGTTGTTGAAGTAGGATAGGGCCTGGGCCTTCCCGACCGAGTTCCCCAGACCACGATTCCGATACAGTCAAAGTTTGAAAACCATTGGCCTAGCTAAAAGTCTTCAGAGGGGAAAGGATTAAGATGTGAAAATTGCCAGTTATAAAGACCGTCATGGGGATGTAAAGTACAGCATAGGGAGTGTAGTCAGTCATCTTGTAATAACTATGGATGGGGTCAGATGCGTGCTGGATTTATCAGGGTGATCACTTGGTAAGTTATATAAATGTCTCATCACTATGTTGTACACCTGAAACTAATATAATATTGTATGTCGACTGTAACTAAAAAATAAAAAAATTAAAAAATTAAAAGCACAATAAACAACAACAGAAATACAAATGAACAACAGCACTAGGCTTTGTTTTTGTCACACTGGTTACAACAAATCCTATCTCAGAATGCTTCATTTTCAACTGACATGTTCTCCACTCTGCCTGGGCTCACATCCTGTAGCAGCCACCCAGCCACTTAGCGTGACAAAACATGGTCACATGTTGAAAGGGGAACAGCAGCTTAGCTAAGCAATAGCTGTGGTTTTATTGTTTTTCTTTTCATCAGTGTCCTTTATCCTGTGGTTTCTTCCCTCTGCAGCACAAGAGAAAGAAGGCGGGCTTCTGAGCGTTGCAGAATGGAGGTCAGACCTTCAGCTCTACACTTCAAGGGGCCTGGTGTAACTTATCCCCTTTCTGTCCCTCTGTCCTCCCTCCACTCCCCCTAAAATTGTTCTGAGGAGACGGGGTGTTGATGAGAAGAAATCTTCCCATAACCCCCTCCACACCTTCCCTGCCAATGAGGACATTCCAACCCCTGGGAAAAGACCACCCCAAATCCAGCAGACCCTCTGGTGCTGACGGAAGGCCGTGTGTGTTTTGGGGAGGATGTGATACTGCCCTGCCCCTCTCACCTTCCTTGTCAGGTTCAGTCCACATCTCATCAGGTGTCACCCTAGTAAGGCTCAGTTATGGTCCAGGTAACTGACAGGGACAAACAAGGTGTTCATTGATAGGGAGAGCAGTGAAGTGGGGTAAGACCGAGCAGCAGGTAGAGAATCCCTCTTTGCCCCTTGGATCCTCTTGAGAGCATGAACATTTTAACTGGCTGATGGCACACACTATTCAGCATTGAACTTCACCTTTCGGGGGCAGTGCAATAGCATTTTCCCTCGGTGCTTTTTGCCCAATGTGTTAGTCAGGATGACATGAGCTGGGATCCTGAGATGTTTTTAAGGAGGGTAATTAACCACTCACTGCTGGGCACCTCAGGCTATTAGATAGCACCCCTTCCTGGAGCCGGATCTGCCCGGCAGGACCCTGCTCCCCCTATTCCAGCTTAAACCCTTTGGAGTGAGAGAGTAAAGCCAGTTCCTCATCCTGTGAGATGTCTGAGGACCCAACAGCTCTGGTTTCTTCAAACATCTGTGACAGTTTCCAGGCCCCTCCACAGCCTTGCCCTCCACCTGCAGCCTCGGCACGAATACCAAGGCAGGAAGGCTTTCCTGTCATCCTTTGGGTTTGGACTCAGCATTCCAGTTTCTCAACATCTCAGAATTTGATTGGGTCACGAATCACACTGGTGACTAGCCACTCTTTCCAGCTTTGTGTCAGTTTATGAGTACTTCTGTGGCTTCATCCAAATCACTGAGCAGGCCTGGGAAGAGGAAGGGGGACTTGGAGAGGCAGAGGGAGGCAAGGGAAGATAAGAGCACTTCATGGTCTTCCATGCCAGGCCTCTCAGAGGCCAAGTTTGCTTGCTACTCCACCCGCCCTGCACCTCCTGTTTCTGGAACCTGGCCCCTCCGACCCCTGCCATCTTTCAATATGGTTTCCCAGGAGCTGCTGTGTTCTTACCAGCCCTGCTCCTCTGCCCACAGCAGATTGTCCCAGACACAGGCTCATGACCTGAATTTTAGCCTTGACAAAGGGTGTGGCCAGCCTCTCACTAAAGTGAAAGATGTTATATGTTTTCGATCTTGAGGGAAATACTAGTCCGGAGGGAGAGTGGAATGAGGCCCATGAGTGACCAGGGCACAGGATGCCCCAGCACAGTGCCTGGCCCCGTGGGCGGGCAGGCAAGCAGGGCTGTTAGGATGGCTGTTGTCTTGAAGCTAAGATATGGGTCTAGCACAAATGAGACAAATATAGGTAGGGGGTACAAATAGGTGCATTCACTGATGGAATACAGTTGTTATGCATGCCTCATACATCTGTTAAAGTGTATCAGACACCACGCAAAAAACATCATCTCTGCAGCCCAATGTTGACTCAGCGTGGAAGCAGCAAACCCTGCCTCAGTGCCCCGGAACCATGGCCTCCAGCCCTGCCAGCGTCTCAACCGCTTGCTGGCCTCCTCCTCTCTGTTCTCAGAGCAGCTAAGGGTGCTCCTAGCTGCCTCCCTCCATGGCCTGGGCCAATTCAAGAACAAGACACAGCCCTGGCTTAATAGCTCCATTGTTGCATCAGGTGATAGGAAGTAGCCGGTGCCAACAGCGTCCTGCAGCCCCTCAGGCTTCCTTGGCTTTGGCTGTATCTAAGACGCAGAGGCGCGGGCTGTGTGTGTGGGGGTTCTCAGGGACGCTCCTGGTGCCCACCGAGGTGGGGGATGGGCTGGTGCTGGACCTTCAGAGTCTTCCCGTCCTAAGTGGCCCCTTCCTGGTGGCGCAGGAGAAAGCGAAGCATCCTCTGATTTCACCAGAGGGGATGAGACAGGGGAAGGAGAACGTATGCTGGCAGGATCCTAAGATCCAACCAGACTGGCCGCCCCTGAGCTCCTTCTTGGGTGTGTGGGCCGATGTACCACGTGCTTCCGACATGCTCAGGTCGTGACTTTCCCAGCACTGTGTTGGCCGAGATACTTCAGGGGTTTTCTCCCCTCCTAGAGTTCTTTCATTGTACGCATGCCCCAAACTCTGCTGCAGTGAATTCTCACCATGAGGCATGTCTGTGCCAACTGGGCCACCTTCCTGGAATTCAGCCCAAGTAATACTTTGGAGGACTTTCTACACCCGCCTTCCCACCAGCTGAGCCAGCTGATCATCCTCCCTCACCACTCAGACCCCTACCCAGGAAGGCGGCTGAGGAGGACCCCTGGTCTGAGTGGCGGTCAAGTCTTCGGTCAAGTCTTTAAGAAAATGAAGCTGGCTTCCAAATCTAAAACTACCTTTATTTGTGCTTGGCTCAACATAAGATGCCATCATCAATCAGCAGAATTATAAAACTGTACAGGAGGTACAAAAATAGGCCATTTAACTTATATAATTACCCTCACATCATCAAGCTTTAAAAATACACATAAAAATTGTACAATCTGGCAGTTTATAAAATATAAAGCTAAAAAGAGGATTTTTAGGTTCCACAGAGGATTGTATCACACAATTAACACATACACATTAAACAATTAACCATCCACAGAGAAGACACAATGGCACAGAATTTTCTTTGAAAAGAATCACTTAAAACTTAACATTTTTACCACGACCAAATCATTTACCCTTTACTGACAAAACTCCTATAAGGCATCCATCCTGTGGGAGGATACAGTATAACTTTTCCTTTTCCAGTTTTACAATGGTCAGGGGTGTTGTCCAAAACAAATCTGATGTGCTTTAAGCAAGTGCAATTGTAACTGGATATACTTCAGAGTAAAAATTAAATAAATATAAATAGGTTAAATAAATAAGAACACTACATAAGGTGTGCATCTGAGAATGACGCAGAGTAGACTGGTAATGCTTTCTATGTAAGTGGGGACGCCCCCGTCACAGCTTTTGGGACACTGAAAAGGAATACTGTACCCACCAAACACACAATGAGCACAGGGTGAGGTGAGGGGGTGGGGACTTTGGCCAGAGTCGTTGGTTAAGGCTACTCCAGGGGTAGGCTCATTGCAGATGGTTCTTTGGGGTTTTCCAATGAACAGGGAAAAGATTTGTGCTGCTACAGAAGTCAGAACCAGAGTTACTCGTGGGAAACCACTGCTTCATAAAGTACAGGAAGAGTAGACATTTTGGTTTCGAAGATAATGGTCCAACCCTGGAGGGCAGAATTTTGGCTCATCTGTAGAAAACATCTTTTGACTTCTTTCCAGGAAAGGCCGATGCCAGGTCATACTCAACTAAAGGGACTGTTCCAGGACATGGTGAAGGAATGGCCAAGGAAATACGAAGAAAAGGCATTTCAGAAATGAGCACATGCAAAGCTAAAGAGAATTTAAAGGGGCTCTTCAACAGGTGTGCTGTGCTTTCTCTTCCGGCTCTTCCCGGCACTGAAGGCTGTGGAAGTGGAACCAGCCCACCTTCCGTAAGGACCTCAGGGCCGAAGATACGATGAACAGAGATGGAGAAGGGGGACAGTCTCAGGAAATCCAAAGAAGGCCAGAGTCCAACTTCTGAAAAGACAGTGGCCAAGAGGAGAAAGCCCTACAACCAAATGCCCTCACATCTGTGAGAGAGGTCAGATCAGCAACCAACTCATCTCTTGTTCCTCAGTGAGAAAGAATCGCAAAGATAAATGAGTCACATTCACACAAAACCTTACCAAAAGGATCAGGGTTAACTCTGATAAGGAACCTTTCTAGAGTTGGTGGGAAGGAAATACTTTGCTGGACCTACTAACTTGTGGCTATTCCAACATAACACATGTAATGGGCCAGAGCGATGTCTCAACGGGAAGATTGTATCACGACGACTGCACTTGAGACCAAGGGTGGGGTGGGGAGGACACCTTTGCACCCAGGGTTTTATACATCGACAACTAGATAGTTTAGGGACTTCTCAAGTAACACCAATGATTACCCAAAGTGCAAATGCTCTGATGCCTAGGGACATGTGGAGTTCTTTATAAACTGATGCTAAAAAATTTCAAGAAGCAACGAGAGAAAATCTGGCAGGTTACTCAATACAAGGTTCAACACAAGCTTTAAATAAATTATATTGTCCTCTGGATTCCTAAGAGATGCAACGAAATTCTGTTGTAAAAATGAGGGGAGCGTACTTCTAAGAAGTTAGACAGCCTTCCAGGAATCAAGCTTACAATCAAACAGCTCAGCTGCGACAGGATGCACAAGGCTGCAGAACCCCGTTCTAGCAAAAGACAGACACCTTTTCACTGTGCTGAGAACAGGAAGCCCGAATTCTAGAAAGCAGAGGTGCCACAGTGTCTTCATGACAAGTGGCCATGCAAGACCCCTTCAATCCGCCTGAGGCACCGAGTGAGTGAGTGGATTTCTAAAGGGGACGGAGAAAAGATGGAAAGAAAGCAACCTGATCAGATCCGATGGGTCTTGGGACATGGGTGGCTTTCAGACAGAAGAGGTGCAAACACCAAATGCATGCCCTTTCGCACCACCTGGGTTTTCTTCATAGCATAATATTTGTTTGTTGTTCTCTCTCACTTATAGGTGCTTATGAAGCAGAGGTTTTGCCTCTTTGCCCACCTCTGTGTCCCCAGCTCATATGGTAAGCGTTTAGGTACAATATATTGAATAAATGTTGAATAGATGAGTTTGAGAAAGTCAGGTGGTTAGGAACGAATATGATAGGCAGAAGAGGCATTTTTAAAAATAGTTGTCCTGCAGGCAGGTTGGGCCAAAACAGACAGATGACAAGTACTGGGCAGCAAGACATGATCTGGCTACTCTCCCAGGAGAGCATTCAGCAGCGACGAGGCAGCAGTCCCCGGCAGCACAGAAAGCCGACAGTCCTGTGAAGTCACTCATGGCACCTTCTCCACCTCTGACTATCTCTTGGGCTATCCCCACTCAGGCCAACGGCAAAGTGACCCGCAGAGTCATATGGAGAACGGGGCTGGCACAGGCCCATCAGAGCGGAGAGAAGAAACCTGTCTGGCCGTGTTCCTGAAAAACGAACAGTGTGGCACATACAAGACCCCATGATGCCAACCAAGGACGCCAGGTTCCAAGGTCTAAATGAGGTAACTGTTGAGATTTAAAGATGTAGGATAATAGTAAGAAAAAAAAAGTGACTTTAGGCATATAAAAGGAAGGGAACGGAATTCTACAAAGGCAGAGCGAGAGCTTTTGATGAGCCATCTTCCCACACATATACTGCCAGAGAGCATCTCACAAGAAGCAGTGATTTCTGACAGTTAGCAAAACTTGACAGTGACATTCTTACTCCTGAGTGGAGTCTCCGAGTTCACCAGGACTGAACTGCAATGAACCGTTCACCCAGCTGGAGAAAGTACACAGAAAACGTTTCCTGACACGGTACCCTGATTGCATCTAACCTCTAAGGCCCTCAGTAGAGAAAATACAGCGTGATTTTGGGTTAAAACTAAGGTTAAAAATTATACTAATTTTGGGGGAAAAAACACATGGTATTGACAGAATTTAGGAACTATTACTTTGAAGTGGTTTAATACATGTGTATAGTGTTGCTATAATGTTTTACTCTTCAGCATTAGAGAATGTTCCAAATAGGAACACTCTTTCTGGAGGGGATGGGGATTTTTGGTACCATACAAATAGAAGATATATTATATATCTTGCATTTCTTCTTCATGAGTAAGCTTCAAGTTAAGTGGAGCTTACTTGTGCTAATGTTGCATTCTACAGTATGATCAAAATATAAAGTTATTAAAACCTGCCAAGAGAAACATAAAATCCTGCCCACGAAGTGCACAGTGACTCTGGCTTTGGCTCCCAACCCCCTGGCCCATCCTGCTGGCCCCAGGGACAGTGGCGCCTCATCGCCTACCCGCTGGCCCAGGGGTCTCCCGGGGTGGCCGCTGTGACCCACTCGGCCTGCTCCCCTCCGCTCCTGAAGGCCTGTCCTTGGCTAGGTCTTAGATGATCTCTTTCGTGGCCAGGGAATGTATCACTTCTCGCCTCCAAACGCTCCTAAACATCCCCAAGTGTCCAGGGCACAAAGCCGCCCAAAACCACCATTCAGGCCACTGGTGTACTGGGCTGCAGCTGCCTCAGAACAGAGCGTCCTCTTCATTTCCGAGAGCTGCAGACACGGCTTCACTTTCCAGCGTGAGATGCTGATCTTGTCCCAATGCTGTGCCCCCTCACTCAAGGCTCTCGCTGCCCCCGAGGAAACACTGGTTACAGTAACCTGGGATATTTGGGTGCACTTGTAATTTGTGACTGGTGATCAGTGATCTCCGGTCCCTGGGGACAACACCCTCTGAACACGCTCCTCCTTGTCCTCGGCACCCCTCACCTCTCGAGCCTCATTTCTAGCAGAGGCTGCACTTATTGCATCTCAGCCCGCTGGTCGGCGAGAGAGATGTTCCTGGTCCCAGCACGCAGGCGAAGCTTAGGATTTCTTCCTTTCTCTTCCTTAAAGGCCCTTAGGTTGACATCAAACAGGAAGCTTAAAAAGAAACGTTAAGTCTGAAGCAAGTTTATCCAGGAGGAGGCGGAGCATGCTCCTTTCACTGACTCTGGGACGAGCCCTTCTTTGCAGATGCTCCCTGACGGTAAAGCTTTCATGGCCAACATCTTCCCAGCTTCCTGTAGGTCAGGGGGGTCACCTCTCCCACTTCCCAGGGCCAGCACCCTCCTCCGCTGGCTGCAGAGCAGGCAGCTCAAGGCACTGGGTTTGGGAGCCTGGTCTTCCTGCTAAGTGGGGAGGCATCAGGCTCTAGTGTGTAGAGACCAGGCCCTCAGTCACAGCTGGGGCCACCAGAAGGGAGGCTTCCATGGTTCAAAGGGCCTCTGGACTCACTGGGGGCTGAGGCTCCGGGGGCGGTTGGACGTAGTAGGGCTGGAAGAGTCTCTCATGGTTGCACAACTCCATGGCCCGGTAGGTATGTGAGAGGAGGTGGGGGAACCGCGAGGTGAAGTAGCGCACGAAGTCGTCGGGGAGGGAGCCCAGGGTCTCCCGCACCTCCACGGGGAGCTCCCGGTAATGGTGCTTCTGCAAACAGGGCGGACACAGACACAGAGGGTGGTCAGTTAGAAAGCCCATGAAACGCTGCTAAAAGATCCTTTCATTATTCAAGGAAGATAGAATGTTAGTTGGTTCTCTGTAAAGAAAAGGGGAAAAGGTTTAAGCATCCAGCGATCCATCCTGCTCACCTTGCCTGCATCCCCTCATTCAGCAGGAGGCCCCGAAGCTGAGCAAGGCCCAGCATGGGGAGAGCAGGGAGGAGCCTCCCTGCCAGAGTGGCCCGTCAGGCCTCTGTGACGGTTGGGACCTGGCGAGATTGCTGGCAGCCTCGAGTGGAATTAAGTTGCCTGAAGTGTCTGTCCCAGTGAGCTTGGAGGACTTTCTGGCCTGGGCCCTGTTTGAAGGCTGCTCTGTGACAGTACAGGCCAAGGGCTCCCCAGATCCCTCCAGAGAACAAGTGGGGCCCCTGCCCTGAGACCCTGGAGACCAGGCCCCGTGTGAGAAAGTGCCCAGAGGGTCCCGAAGAGGGGGTTTATGCTGCGCTGTGTCAGGCAGGTAGAGGGCACCGTATAAGTCAGCGGAGACCACAAAGGACACCAGCATCAGAGAGCCTACTTCCCAAGTAACTCTGTACCTCACCGCCCCTAAAGAGAAAACCCGTTTAAGGATAAAAAAGCAGTCTCTAGTTTGTCTGGTCTGGCTAAGGCCTCCGCCGCCTCTGCGAGGTCAGAATTCCAGGATGGATGAAAGGACCCGCAGATGATGGATAAAAGAAAGATGGCTGTGCTGCAGCCGCCCAGCCCCCGCCTGGGTTCAAGACCCTCACCTTATTTCTCATGGCTCGGAGGAGATCTCTGACGGAGCCACCTTTATAGGTTCTGAATTTACGCAGATCTATAAAAGAAAAACAAAGAATGCAATGTAACGAACACATTTCAAAAGAAAACAATGTCTGGGGCTCCTGGGATTAAGTGATCAGACTGAAACGCTACATAACTCCATACTCAGAGTGGCAGGAGCATGTCCCTGCCAGGGGCAGTGTTAGTCGGCACCCCACTGCCTGATCGCATCCATGACTAGAAACAACCACCAAGAAGAGCACGGCACCTACCACTGTCACTCTAAGAGATAAATGAAACACACATCAGTGTCATGGTCAGCTTTGTATCTAAACCACAGACACATCCACAGAAAGCCTCAACCCCGTAAGTGGTATCCAGTTCTAAAAGCCTATATAGCTGGGGCCAGCCGAGTGGTTTAGTTGGTTACGAGCTCGCTGAAGAGTGTGAGCTCAGAGCAACAGCGGTTCGAGTCCCGGCCCAAGCTGAGCAGCCGCTGAGCTGCCAACAGGTGGCAGGATGGCTCAGCTGAAAAAAAAAAAAAAAGCCTAGAGCTGTCATTTCTACATTTGCTTCTTAGAAATGGCTGCAGCTTTTGAAGCGTTTCTGCCAACACTTATCCCGGAGCTTCCGCGTGGTCACCTGTCTGGAGGGGGACAGTGATGTTGTCCCTCCAGTCCATCTTCACCACAGGCCTCCCGCCTCTCTCCAGCTGCTTCACAATCGGACCGTCCAGGGATTCCTTTTCTATTCGGTCACTCACATCCTGAAACAAGGGCCATAGATGATGGTCAGTGTGGACCGAAGTTGAGAGCGGGAGGACTGGCACCAAGTAACACTGCTACATGCATCATAGGCCCGGGTTGAAGTCCGCCTCAGAGCTGGGCAGCAAGCACTCTGCCTGCCCCTCTAATCCGTTAACTTTCCCCTGTGAGGGGCCGTGTCTGTTGCTCACAAGGGAGCAGCCCACACAGACCATGTTCCACACAGAGAGGTGTCACAAATGCACACCTGTCCACAGGCCTGAGCACCTCACCTGCATTTCACACACGCACGCATACTCTCCATGCCACACGTGTCACATGTGCAATCTGTGTTAGACAACAACAGTTCAGTGTTGCTTTGCATCCTATGCTTCTTGTCTACCCACTGAAACGGGACATGCTGAAATCCAGACTGGTAGAAGGTTGTCACTCCTCATTTGAATATTAGAAAAGACAGATGAAGCCAAGCCTTTCAGAGGCGGAAACCTGCTGACAAGAATATGGGCTCCAGAGGCCCCTGCCCTGGATTCAAAACCAGACTGTGACTATGGGATGCACCCCGAGCACTAGCCTCTCCGAGCTCCCACCAGGAACACAGGCCCGTCAACAGCTGAGGACACTGAGTGATGAGCCCCATACACATTAACACTGAGCAGCCTCGTAGGGCTCACAGTTTCTTCTTTCCCTGATGAAGTCCACCTGGCTGACCCTCTAACTTGCAACTGCAAGAGGAAGTCTTGGAGGGACTAGACTGCCAACTTAGGGGACACACGGCTCTGAGCTGCAAAGCCAGTACAAGCTGGTTGACAGAGACAGAAGCCAGGTGTGTTCACAAGACATATGACTTGGAGCTACTATGAGTTTAAATCCTAACCTGTGGTGAGTGAAAGGTCCCTTTGTGTGAATTTTATTTCTCTTCAAATCTTGTCATCGTCAAAGTGACCTGGCTAGTTTTCCGAAGTCCCTTGAAGACATCAGACCTCAGATTTTTAATGTGATGTACTGTGGAGCTCAGCGATCAATCCTAATGTAATACATACCACTGCCACCATGGAAAATGGTGCTAAACGCTCCCCTTCCCATTCCATCCAAAAAGTTACTAAGCATCTGCCATATGCCAGACCGCATCCCAGGCAGTGAGAACACAGAAATGAACCTAGAAATCAAACTTCCCTGCCCTCAAGGAACTTACATTCTGGGGACATCACCACCGCCAAGGCTCTAGTTAAGACTCCAGGACAATGTGACGGCCACCTCCAACTCCAAGCTCTGCTCTGGCCCAGACCCGGGAGGAAAAGCACTGCCCCCGTGTGCCTGCTTTTCAAAGCTAGCATGCTAGGTACAATGCGTTTGGGTGAGTTAGGCCGAACTCAGCATAACTCATACCAGCGAAGACTCTGAGAAACAAATCGTCTTTCCCTAAAGCCACCTGGCAATCCCACAAAGCCCTAAGACAGCCAAAGTGCTAAAGGAGTTCACAGCCACTGATCCTACGATTTAAAACTCTCCGAATTTATCTTAAGCAAAAAGAGATCTGGGCAAAGACTGAGTACAAGATGATGGGAAAAAAGTACAATATAAATAAATGTTTAAATGTATGAAGCTTGAATGAAATTGTGTGGCGCCTGAGATTTGCTTCAAAATCATCTGGAGTGGGGCAGGAGGAAGAGGGCAGAGGTTGAGTTAATAATTGTTGAAGCTGGCTGATGGCTACATGGGAATTCATCATAATACTCCCTCTACTTGTGTGTGTATTTGAAAGTTCCCATAATATAAAGTTTTAAAATCATCCATATGATAGAATAACATAATCATTAAAATTTCAGAACTTTAACATGGCAAAACACTGAACACATTATATAAGGGTAAAAAAAAAAAAAAAGCAAGATACAAAACTGTATATACCATTTGATCCTAATCACGCTTTTATTTTATGAAGAAAATATATCAGAATGTCAGCCCTGGTTAACTCTCAGTTATGGGATTATGGATCATTTCTTTTATTCCTTGTTTTTTGCTATCTTTTCAAAATCAGTTAAATGGAGGTTTCTGATAAAGGAAACAAACATGGCTACCTGGAAGAATTGGAGCTGCTTTTCCAGGCTCCAGAAGAACGGGTGTTTTAGCACATGCTTCGCCGAGGGGCGCTTCTGAGGGTCCATCGCGATCATCTGCTCTATCAGTTCCCTGGCGATGACATCTTCTACAAAGGAGGAAAATAAATATGTGACTTGTTAGCACCAGCCTAACACCACAGTGAAATACCCCAAACTTAACCGTCTGCCACATCCTTTGATTCAAGATCCCACTGATAGGCGTTCATTCCAGTAACATGATCATGAGCTTGCACAAAATTTCAGCTGATAAGGAGAGTCCTCGCCGCACAGTTGGTGAAAAGGAGTGATTGGAAATACCCAGTATCAGAGGCGCGGGTAACATTGCCATGCCTCCATATACTGGACGGTGGGTCATTAAAATGATGCCCTGACTGAATATGAATTGATATGGAGAGATATTTAAGATGAAGTTAAAAAACGAGCATGTTGTGTAATAGTATGTACTATTTAACCCCATTTAAAATAAAAATATGCAGACACATATGTCTAGGTAGACGACTGGAATAATATATACAAATGTATTAGCAGCAGTCATTCATCACTGTATAATACAATTATGGGCCTTATGCTAATATGTTACCTTATAGGAATAAGGAAAATGAATTGAACAAAAAGTTAGGTTTAATTTTTTAAAAAGGTGGCACTGGGGTGTCATGGGTCAATTATAACATAGGAAACCCTGAAGTCAGGCAGGAAGACTCGTTGCCCCCATGCCTGGTGAGCGGGGACCAAGCTTGTCTGTCCCCAGCGCAGTCTGTACTCGCTAACAAGAGAGTCTAGTTTATGGAGCACGGACTGTGTGTCTTCCTGAACGTCGGTGCAGGAAGCGACCTCAGATTATTGAGGTCACAAGTCACAAGCTGGAAAATAGAGGTCCCCAAAGAGGGCCTTGCCCAGGTCATACAGCTAACTGGGTGACCTGAAGGAAACTCAGGGCTTCTTGGTTTTGAGGGAGGCGCTCCGAGGATAACCCTTCCCAGCTCTCCACCAGCTTTGGAACGAGTCATCAATTCAGTGAGGCCCACAGGTGAGAAGCCAGAAAGTGCCTCTGGGAGCACAGAGCCAGCACCATGCCAGCCTGCAGGGGCCCCTTGGGTGGCTTAGGAGTGGCTTCTGACCCCTCCCACCCTGCTGCCCCCTCACCGTGCTTCTCGGGGTGTAAGCAGTCAAGGCTGTAGGCGCCCAGGAGGATGTTGGCTTGCCGCTGCAGGGACTTGCCAAAAGGGTGGCTGCCCTCAGATATCACGTAGTAAAAGACGCAGCCCGCAGAGAAGATGTCCACTGTGTAGGTCTGAAAAGAAACAGAGGATGTGAGAGGCCTTCCGGGGAATTCTTCTCGCTCAGCGGCAGAGGAATGCTGCAGCTACTTATTGCCTGTTGACGGTGTCTTAGGAGAACCAGCTAACCTACGGGAATTGCTGGGTAATCGCAGAGCAGTGCTGGGCACCCTGCAGGCCGCACCAGTGAATGAGGGCTCTGCCACCTGCCAGCTGGGAGCCTCAGGATGCTCTGTCCTTTGACGTCCTGGACGTACAATGAGGAGAACAATGGTATGCTCCTCATGGGGTTGGTGTGAAGATGAAGTGTGCTAATATATGAAAATGGTTACTTAAACCAGAGCGTTCCCCAGCCACGCACAAGTCATTCTCTACCTGAACAGCAGGTGACTCCTCGGAGGGAGGGATTTCTGTGCGTTTGCTTCCCTGTTGTACCCCAAGGCCTAGAACGGTGCCTGCATACGATAGGTCTTAAAACTTTGTTAATAAATGCATAAAACAGTTTTTGGTTCAAAATCAGCCTCAGAAAGAAATTATCTGACAAGTTTCCAGTGAGGTCATTTTTGATGTTATCTTACACCTCTCATTTATCCCATGAAACCACTTCTTGTCTATAAATGAGCTGCTCTTTAGGGAAATTGGTGATTTCTAGCTTATGCTACTTAGGGTACAACAGTGCGTGGTTCCCGAGCACGGCGTGGTTCCCTGTTGCCAGGCTCCACCACTTACACCAGACATGTGAGGATCTAGTGAGAGAAAGTCAGGAGCTCATCGCCTTCCAGACTGGAGAAAACACGCCTGTAACAGTACTGTACTGTCATTCACCCTCGAAACAGCCCCACAAGGTGAGCTGAGCCAATGTCACCATCCCCAGATGAAGACATGGACAGAAAGGTTCAGGGACAAGCCCAGGATCACTGCTGGGTAGTGACAACCAGGACAAGACTCAGGTCTTCTAATCCCCAAGCCCGATCATCTTGATTCTACCTCATCAGAATGTTCCCGAGGTGGGTGACAGATCCCAGAAAGGAGGAACAAGTCTACCACAGGTGAAGCTCTTCACCTGTCACTTTACCTACTCGCTGTACCATGAACGCTTCCCGTTTTCCACAGCCCATGCTGCCCGACGTCCCCAGCATGCTCAGCACTGAAGCTGGGGGGGTCTGGTCCTGCTTGCCCGGGTCCCTCTGCTCCCATCAGCTCATCTTTATGCTCAAGTTATGTTCTTCCCCAAACTTATTATTGCCACTTGCAATTTAAACATTCCATACGCTGACAAAATACAGTGCCACCAAGTCTGAAGTGAGTTGAATCTTTGGAAAGACTCAGTAGAAGGGAGTGGCTACAAAAACTGCTGTGGAATTAGATGTGGAGACTCAACTGTAAGGAACTGGGACGTAAATAGTTAAGAGCTAGGACTCTGCTCTTAGGAAGGATTTGAAATGTCTAAGTCTCAATCTAGAAGGCACAGAAGTGGCAGGTGAGTGAGCTTAATGCAAGAGAGGGAATGAACAACTCCATTCAGTTGGACCCGAATTTGAAGAAAAAGCCATGACCTATCATCAAAGATTTCTATTATTTAACAAATCACATGATTTGCTTTAAGTTAAAATGAAATGTTTAAGGTGTGTATGTATTTTCTTATGATTCTTCACTGTAACTGACTTTTTGATGAACTGGCCAGCGGCTGGTCCCCAGTGAGTTGCATAAGAGGGCTCTACTGTATCTAGTCTATTGTAGGCTGGCCGATCCCATCCAGGTCTGGATCAGGTAATCCTTTGATGTCTTGTGCTAGAAAGCAAGGTGCTGAAACATGAATGGGCTCTTAGCAAAAGAATGCAGACGCCAGCTTGAAGGGTTCCTGCTGGCCCAATCTGGAACAATTTGAGTATCAAAAGGAGAAACAATAAGAAAAGAGGAAAAAAGGACTATAATGGATTATAACACTATTTTAAAAATCCATGAATCCACAGTGATTAAAAAAAAAAAAGGAGAAAATAGTGAGAAAGGGGATTTACAAAAAAAAAAAAGAAAAAGCTCTTTCTTACAAAAAAAAAGTCAGCTAATGAATGTGGAAGAATTTCTACTGGGTTAAGTTACTTAGGCAAGAATTGCCAACGGATACTGAACCACTGGGTAAAGGACACCCAGTAAACAGGATAGTCACACTGTGCCAAAGTATCACCCAATGGAGTACTAACAACAAAGGGAAAAAGGTACCTTTATGGAGGAGAGAAAAGTGGAGACCACCTGTACCAGGTGAGCCACGCTGGCATTGCTAGCAGGGGCCCAATAATAACGGTACAACCTGTCATCTCGTGCCTCCTGACACTGGGTCCTGTGACTGTTCTTGCCAAAAACATTTAACTTAAATCTAATCAAGCCTTTAGACCTACTTCTAGTTTACAGGAAATACAAGGAATAGACAGGCAAGTTGAACACCATCATGAGGAAACACGTGAGCAAATCCCTAAATGGGGCGTTCTATAGCCAAGGGCCTGTGCTCTTCAAAAAGTCACCATCATGGAACAAGAAAGGTAGGAGGACCGTAGTAGATTAAAGGAGAGAGACTCAAATGCAATGCAAGACGCTTGATTGGGACCTAGTGCACAAACCAGCTCTATAAGAGACATTTGGGGAAATGTGAATATGGATTGCACATTACATATTAGGAAACAGTATTAATTGTTGAAGTGTGATGATGGTATGGAGGTTTGGAAGCAGGCTGTATTTGTTCTTGGGAGAAAGGAGCTGAGGTATTTAAGGGTGAAGGGCTAGGATGCCTGCCTCATATTCAAATGGTTCAGCCACAGATAGAAAGTGAAAAATATTAACCAATATTGAATCTAGGTGGAGGTACAAACGTATTCACTGAAACGATCTTTCAATTTTCTGTACGTCTAAAAATTCTCAAATTAAAAAGTTGGGAACAGAAAAACAGAAGAAAAAAAAAAGAAGAAAAACTAGAAGTTTGTTCACCTTACACAAGCTCTGAGTTCCCAAAATAGAGTGAGGGGAGAATTGACTGGAAGAGCAGGAAAAAACCAGACAATTGCCCACATTCGCCCCTTTTGTTCATCTGAACATCAGACAATATGGAAAGCGCCAGCAGCGTGCTCGTTGTCAAAGAAATGTCATTCTCTAGCTATATGTGCTCCAGCCCCAAGTCCTGAAGCTGGAGGCCCTTCATCCTGAAGGTATAAGAGGCCAGCTCTGCAGCTGTCAAAGGACTGTGCTCATTACTCACGGGGTTCTCCTTGCAGTCTTCGCTCAGCATCTCCGGAGCGATCCAGCCCTCTGTGCCAGGTACTCCTGAACGGCGGCTGAAGCTGTGCCTGCCCACTGCCAGCTTCTTGCAGAGGCCAAAGTCAGAGATCATCGCCTTGATCCTGCCATGTGCGTTGGGCATGGAGAGGAGGATGTTGTGGGGCTTTAGGTCTCTGTGAACTGATACAAAACTCTGGATTAGTCCAATATTAACCACGAGCAACCTCGGGCCCCCTTCTGCCACGGGGAGCACACCCTCCTCAGACTGCCAATGGACCTGCTGCCGCCTCTAAAGGTTCTGGTTTTCAACCGTGTGAGTCCTCCTCAAATTCTTATACCACTTGCCCACCAGCGATGCGGCAAAGAGCTTCCAAAGAGGGAATGCCCTCTTGGGCAAGTTGGTCACCACCCCCGGACTGCGGCCTGGAAGAGGGACGCCTCTCACCAATGTTCAGGGAGTGCAGGTGGGCCAGGCCCGAGGTGGTCTGCTGCAGCAAGGCGATGGGCTCCAGGCCGAGGTGGGCGAAGTCCTTCTGCTCCACGTACTGTAAGAGACGCAGCGGCGAGGTCATGGCACACGGCCCCCCAGGGCTCGGCCCCTCAGCGCACTTCCTCTTTGTATAAAGTGATTCAAGTTTATTTAGAAAAATCCTGCCTGCAGCTTCTTGTTTTAATTAACATTTGGTATTGGGTCAGCTCATCTTCTTTGATCATATTTTAAGAAAGAAATGGGAAGTTTGATTGACAACGTTCTCTGTCCGAATCCTTATTTTCCAGCAGACTTTCTCCTGAAGTCATAGGCTAACTTATTAAACAAAGTTCTAAAATTCTAGTTTTCAATGCGAAAGATAAAAGAGTAAGACACTCAAGTTCACTGCTTCAGACAGGTAAACCTACGAGTGAATCCAAATGATACTGAAATAGTTTCACGGTGAGCTGGAGACTGAGCAAAAGGAATTCACTGGCTGATCTTAATGACTCGAGTCATCAAGAAGCATCCTCTAAGGCCACACCAACCCTGACCAGCTATGGGAGGAAGAACAGGCCAGGTTTCTGGAGGCCAAGAGGGACAGAGATGCTAACTAGCTACGGTCAAAGACTGCCCCAGGCGGGCAGAGGGGACCACCCAGTTTAAGCTGGAGTGATAAAAATGCTCTATGTTTTAATTGTGGTTACATGGATATGTAACTTTGTTAAAACGTATCAAACAATACACTTAAAATGAGTACATTATATTATAACTTGAATAGAAAGCTAACAAAAACAAAACAGATTGGCAGTTCCTAAAACCGTGTCCCAGTTGCCAGGAGAAGGGAGGCTGCAGTGGCGATGGCAAAGCCATTGGTGACCGCGGCCACGGGGCACCCACCTCCTGCAGAGTGGCCGCGCACAGCTCAATGGCAATGTACTGGAACTGCCGGTCCCTCTCGGTGCAGAAGTAACGGATCACATTCGGGTGCTCGTCTGACTCTCGAAGCAGCTGGACCTCGCGATCTGCGAAGCTGAAACACTCAGGGAGGATCCTCTTTACTGCCACGTCGCGGTTGTCGAACATGCCCCTGCAGGACGAGGAGCGGGCTTGGGTTTGGGGGAGCCAGTTGGGTTGTGGAAACGAGAGGAAACCCGTGGTCCCACAGCACCCCTTCTCCTGTGACACAGCGGCCACCTCATCAGCTTCATAGCCCTGGGGACCCTGACTAACCACCAGGCGGCCCTGTGGTCATGGAAGCAGGACTCTTTGGTCTGAGTCACCGCTATGACCCTGCTGGAGCCTGGCATGCTGCCTGCAGACAGGCGCACCTGAGGTGGTGAAGGCACCGGGCTCTCCAATCCACTCACCGGTACACAATTGTGCCCTCCGCTCCATGGCCCAGAACGTCTTTGGGACAGAATGAAATTTTCCCAACCATCACCATGCTGGTTTCCTCATCTGGGACAAAACAGGAAAAAGAAAAGGTTGTTTTAAACCAACATAACCTAAGCAAACTTGAGGCTGGAATGGCTTTTACAATAGCTTTTTGAGCTCGCATTAAGACATGGGATCTCAGAGGCTCTACACCCCAGGCCCCTAGTAGGCAAGAGCTACTGGGTCCGCTCCCCACTCGTGTCCAGGGCCTCCTCCTCCCCGTGCCCCCTGCTCTCTGGCCCTACTGTGAGAACGAATGTCTTAACACCTTCCCAAAGACAGGGGCTCTCCACAGATGCACCTCAGGTTTGCACCTGCAACACTCAGGTAGTGATGGTGGACATGAGAATGAAGAGACCCCATTGCAGCATCTCCACCTTGACACTCAGGACTCAGTCTATTGCACTAGCTTGTGTCAATCCCCTCAAAACACCGGCCCTGACAACTGGCTTCAGCCAACCTCCCAGAGGAATGCGGATCAACAGTTGCATTTCCGTCCTTGGCCCCAGCTAGCCCTGGGAATGCTCTCAAACCAGACAGTCAGCGCACCTCTGGTCAGCAGCCTTTGTGGGGCAAGATGGAGGAAAGGCCAAGGGGGCCCCTGGAAGGCCCTCTGAGGAGGAAAAGTCAAGGGATTGGGCAGAAGCCCGGCCCCCAGGGTGGGAGGGAGTCAGGTGAGGACATAATGAACCCTCGCGAACAGCGAGGCTCCCAGGGAGGCTCCTAGGAAGGCCACGGTGCTTTGTGGTTCTCAGGTGGTGTTCAAATGTGAGAAAAAAATAGCACCAAATGGCAACTCGCTTTACCCTCGTCGTCCTGCTCTAGGAAGGGGCTGGTGCCAGCCTTGGAGGCAGAACTGCTGGAGTGGAGCGAGTGGTTGGAGGCTCTGGGGGACATGCTGGGGCTGCTGGTGCCTGAGCTCTCCGAGTACAGGCCGGACGACTCCAGGAGCTCGGCGTCCTGAACCACATCTCCAGGTGCATGGAAGGGCAGCTGCTGCTGTTGCAAGAGTTGGATTTTCTCCAGTTCCTTCTGGAACTGCTGGTGCTGGAGCTGCTGCTGCTGATGCATGCTCTGGAAAGGGAAACAGACATCCAGACAAGTGCAGCCTGCTGCCCAGGGAAGCAAGCAGGCAGGAAAGGAGGCTCCCTGTGGCGGAGGGAGCAGGTGCACAGGGCAGGACGAGACCTGTGAGAAGGCACAGGACATGGAATCCATTCAATGACTGGAAGTCTTTCTGCCAGTTAGACTTCCCAGTGTAGCCCAATGCCCCCATTGAGCGGCCTGGCAGGGGCAGCAGCAGAGGGCTGCTGTCCTAGGTAGAGGGCTGGGCCAGATGGAGGGGTTCCATTCAATTCTAAAAGTCTGGGACTCATACAAGTCTGGGAGTTGCTGCAAAAGTGAAACCAAACAGGGAGAATGGGTACCAGGTGACTGAGAGCATGGTGGATACAGGGAAGAGCAGCTTGCTGCGTCTTGCGGCCCTGCTGCACTTGGCAGAGGGTAGTGCACAGACCGTCAGCAATTCAGGGGCAGAGAAGGCAGCTGGGGCTCAGATCCTGGCAGCCATCAGCCCACAGACATACAGACAGGGTGTGGCAGAGTGGGACTGAGGCACAGGGGGCCTGGCCAAGGTCCTGCTCCCCCCATTTCATCACACTGCCTTCCCCACAATCCCCCGTGCCTCTCATTTATTCGGACAGCTCAATACTCCGACAGTCACAATTTGAAGCAGAACTTCCTGTGACTATTACTACCCAGGGCTGGGAAGGTGACTAAAGGGCCGGATAGTGTCCAACAACCCACTGGGAGTTTGCTAGCGCTCTCTCCCTCTCTAAACCTTGGGTTGAAATGCTGGAAATGCCATTTACTACTGAGTAACCTTGGGACAGTTATTTAACTTCCCAGAGCCTAGTTTCGTCATTTGCAGGTAGGGGATAAATAATAAACACTGTGTGAGGTAAAAAATAAAACAATGCAGGTGAACCCATTTAAACACATGGAAAGTGCCGTCAAGAGTTTATCACTCCTATTCCCACGTGGGGCGCGAGCTTCCTGAGCATATGTGATCTGCGGTGATAACATTTCAGTGCTCTGAGCAGCTTGATAAAGGAATATTCCTCTAGAATACTGTATCCAACTCACAACCTACTCAGCTACGTAATTTTAGCTCACCTAGTTCTAATTAGAAAGTACAAGGAATTACTGTGCTGCTTTTTTTTACTCTAGCTGATATCTCTAACGGAGACAGTTTTTAAGGGAGGAAAGTAGATTTTCATCTATTATGTCTACTCTTAATACATACATATCTATCTATCTACCTATCTATCTATCTATCTATCTATATATAGATATATAGATATTCAAAAGGATCTGCGAGCAAGGTTTACAAACCCATTTGTATAGTTAACCTGGAAGATGTAGGTACAAGATTGTCCTTTCCTGAGAAGCTAGATTCTCTTTAATTACCATGTTTTCGAAGATAGCAAATATTGACCTTGAACTGTGAAAAGAAAGGTGTGTGCTTGCTTGTGGTTTTTGTCCAGCCTCTCTGCCATCAGGTGATAGGCGCAGAAGTTCAGAAACGTGTGGGAGGGCAAAGGGAAAGGGCTGAGCTTTACCAAGGGGTAGGTGATGATGAAGGCCACCCAGCCGATGAGCAGGAAGGTGCTCAGGATGATGGTGGCTATGTCCTTGAGCATGGAGTCCACGGGGGCCTCGGGCTTGGCGGGGGCATGAGTGAACTTCTCCTCCACATCCTGAGAAATAGTGGTGGGCGCGTTCTCTGTAGTCTGGTCAACCAGGTGGATAACCTTATATGGGAGAGAGTGGCTACATCACTGCACAATTTCTAGCAAGACATAAATGAGCCAAACAATCAAGCGAAGCGCTGACTATACTGTCAGATTTTTCAAAGCCCATCCACAAAGATCACAACGCCAGATAATCGCTGCCTTTGTCAAAGCGACTGCCTTGAGATGAATTGTTGCTATGATATCATTACTCAAAACCAGCTGTCAGAGCAATGCTTTTGGAAGTGCCTTCAGATCCTATATTCTTTCAAAAATCCTCACTGAGGGCAAAAACTTCCTCCTTCGATGATAGATTTAATATTTGGGAAAACTGGGAAGTCATCTGTATAAAATGATGAAAAGACTGGTAGTCAATTTGGTAATACCACTTCACATTAAGAAGGAAAATCGTGTCTATGGCCATACCACCCTGCACACGCCCGATCTCGTCTAAAAAGGAAAATCGCATGCACACACACAGCTATAAAGTAATAAATCAGCTTTCTGTCTTTTTTCTTTTTTTTAAGATTTTGACTTAAACTTTCAGTGCAACTCCAAAAACAAAATCACTTATTCAAGTATTCCACTATTTTTCAAAGTTTTTGAAAAGCATCAGAACCCTTTGTTAAAAACATTTTTATTTAGAAGCCCCAAATTAAATCAGATAAAAGTGGAGCTTCCGTCCAAGCTCCTGAGAATCTCTAGGACTTCAAGAATGATTTAGGGCCGGCTGTGTGGCGCATTGGTTAAGAGCTGGCTTGGGATGCCAGAGGGCCCCGGTTCGGATTCCACATATGAAGGCCAGTGACAATGCCCTCTACAGCTAAGATGCTGAACAACAGCTCAACCTGGAGCTGGGCTGCTGTGAGTTGCCGGCGAGGGTATAGGCTGCAGCCCCTTCTGCAGTGGGTTGCCATGGGCTACCATGTGTAGCCAGCAGCCAGCGTGAGCGGCCAGCAGCCGCAGTGAGTGGCCGTCCAGAAGCCGGCGACTGATCTGCCTCACCCGGGAAGAGCGCAGTGATGGTGCCAACTTGGGCCAGTGAAGCGACATCCTCCACAACTAGACTGAAGAACAAAAGGACAGCAATTTGTCTGTTCCCCTTCCCCCAATTCCCCAATAAAAATCTTAAAAAAAAAAAAAAAAGAATGGTTTAGAAAAATGCAGAGATTCGTTCTCAAACCTCTAGCGCTCCAGCTGTGCGTTACTGTCTGCTGTTCAATGAAATGAACACACAGCCTCCTCCGCGGGAGCAGGCTGGGCATCCCCCAGGTGCTCACACCTCTCATGGCCAGACTTCCGCATACAGCCCCTTCTCACCACCTTCAGCTGCCTGCCTCCCACTGTGTATGGGGGTATGTGGCTGGCTGGTATGTAGCTGGCAGCTGAGGAATGTTTGCTAAGCATGTGCACAGGGCAACATTCATTTGGTTATATTTGCTCCAGTGTGTTCATTAAAAAATTAAGTCTTATTACCATATATTGTCGGAAAAGTCATGACGTATTTTTTTCTCTGTTTTTCGTTGCAAAAATGCATCATCACTTTTCCGACAACCCAATAAATGCAACTTGGAGTATTTTAATGGACTTTTAATGGGGTCTATTCAAGACTGGATGATTAAATATGAAAATGTCAATTGTGGCCATCTCTGGGACTTAGATGAAGGGTAATGTCTTATATTCTTCTTTATACTCTTATATTCTAAGTGTTCACTAAAGCATGTGCTTGGCTTTAATAAGATCAAAATCGGATCAAGTTTTAGGGCACCGATGCTATGCAAGATCACTGTTCTAAGACTCAATATATTTCCCCAAGCCGGCTACCTGCACAGATGAGGGAGACACAGACACTGAGCTCTGGAATCCTAAACATCCACGTGATCTTCTTTTCCTTTCACTCTGGATAAAATCTAAATCTCTAAAGTGAATTTGTTGTGATCGTGGTCTCCACAACAGTCAGCCAGTCTCGTCTTCCTCTGACCCTGCCCACATGGTCCAGGCTCCTTCTCAGTCTCCGGGGCCCCCTGGCAGGACCGCAGGAGCTGCCAAGCCCAAATGGCCTTCGGACCCCCACCTGCACCCCACTGGCATGCTCTGACCCCTCCGCAGAGCCACTCTCCAGCATTCTCCACCTGCTTCCTGCCCCAGGACGCTGCTCCAGGTGGGCAGGGCAATGGTCTCCCCTGCCTTCTGGCTTCTGATGAAGACACCAGCAGATGAGACAGAAGGAGGAGAATGAGGTCAAATTCTGTGGGGCTGCTGAAGAGCCTCAACTGAAGCTCTAGGCTCCTGGTCTGGGCCTTTTCCACTCCCTCCCCTACTGCTTCAGGCCAAAGTAATGTGCTAAGAGAACCCCTGGAGCTATCCATTGTGTGAACAGTCCCTCTATTAAACATCCCTCATATCATCCTAACTGGAGTGGCAATCTGTCTCTAGTTGACCCTGACTGGCACACTCTACCTCCCCAGGGCAGCCCAGATCAGAACCTCGTGGCAGCTGCCACCTGGGTAGGCTTCCCTGCTGCCCAACGCCCCATTCTGCGGCTGTCCTGGGTCTCTGCCAGACCAAGCAGCCAAAGCAGACCACTCCTGGCTTCACGGAGCTTCGGGTCTCCCCACTTCCTGTCTTCGTCAGCTTTGCTCTGCTGCCAGGCTTGTTCGAGGCTTGGGAACATGGTTCCTCTGTAGCCATGTGGTCCCTTTTCCTACTGTTCCCTACCCGGTAGCCTCGGGTCTGGCCAGGCCTGTTTCTGCAGCCTCAGAGCTGGAAATGCTAGGGTTAGTCCCACCTCCAGGCCTTTACCTCTGCTGTTCTCTTCCCTCCAGTGCCTTCTGGCTCTGCCCACCAGGCCAGACCCCCCCCATTCGATCCTACTGCCTTTCCTACAGCCTTTGCGAATTGCACCCCTTTCCTCCCCATCGGTCCTTAGCAGCTTGTGGTTTGCCATGGATTCCTGTGTGTTTCCCTTCCCTCCGGAGTAGACTGCGAGCTCTAAAGGCATCCGATGCCTTACCCGCCAGCCCCTCACGGAGAGCCAGAACTAAGGGTTCCCTTCCCCACTCACTTCCTCAAAGCTCTTCTCCGAGTCAGCAGGAATCACGTTTTCCCGGTGTTTGGGCAGATTGTTGGGGAATCGCTCCAGCATCTTGGTAGATGCAGACAGCGGGGTTTCATGGTGTCCTAGGAGAAGAAACAAAACCTTTCATGAGAACAGTGCCCCAAGCGGTGATTAAGCTTAGGCAATAGTTGGGACCCATGAGGGGTCCACAAATGCAAACACTCACATAAAGAGAGAGGACATGAGAGGCAGTTACCAGAAAAATCTCATCACGGCAGACATTTCGGTACTTAATTAATGGAAGGTATATAGTATTATGAATCTCATAATGAGGAGTAAGAGGTGTCCTTGTTATGCGAGGGATCAGGAAGTCAGGGATAGGTTCAGAGCAAGACTTGTGAGGGTAATTCCTAACTTAGGTTGCCCGCTGCTGATGCATTGTGAAGCTTCATTTGAAGTTCAAGTTCTCCCTTCAGAGTTTGTGCCATCACTCCACTAATGGTATCGCTTCCCATCTTGGTATTTAAATTTGCTCGGGTGGAGCTCTATCTCTCTTATCTAAATGTGAGTTTCCAGCCCGGGAAGTGGTGAGTTATTCATGAGAGCGCAACAGAACATATTTACTAGAAGGATAGGGGGTGACGGTTCTCTCAGCGTTTATTCACTGCTCTCTACACTGGGTATTTCAAGATACCTAGTGCTCATGACACATTCAGTGAGCATCTGCGGCGTGCAAATTGCCGTTAAGAGAGACAATGTTGATTAAAACAAGGATTTGATACAGTTTGGTAATCTGTTTAGCTCTAAAATTAAATGACTCCACTAACCACCCGAAAGAGCCAGTTTATCACTCACATTGGGCCGTCAGCACTCTGACACACTTTCCTGTTTGTTTTCTCACTGAGAACAGATTGCATCTCACTATGCTCTTTCTGCTGTTCTCCCAAACCTATGAAGGTTTTATGACAAGAGCTAGTCCAAGCTATGCACATTTCTTGATCTGGAAAAATCCTCTTTAGGTCAGTTCTCTATCGACAACATCACACTGTTCTTTAAGAGAAACCTAAGTTTGTTTTGAACTGCCACTCGTTGTCCCTTGTAGGCCAAAGAACTCCAAGGCGTGCTTTGCTGTGGAGCAGGATTTCCTCACACGTGGTCTGTGGCTTCAGACCCCTGACTCAGAGTTGCGGATGTGGCCCAGGGATCTGAATGTGTCTCCAGGTACCTGTCAGGCTCACTGACAACAGACCTTCACTGTAAGAGAAACCGCGTCGCCCTTACAGGACGTGCCACCTTGTGCTGCATGCCCTGATGGCCCCCACGGCCATGCCCGCTCTGAGTGCTCTAAGGCCTGCCCCTCCGGTAGGGCACCTACCAACAGACTGCCATGGAAGTGATTAGCCTGAATTCCTCTTCCTCCTGTAGCTCTTCTTAGAAACAGGCTTCTCCTGGAGCTGGACCTTTAGTAACATGCTTCACATACTGAACCAATTGTTCTATAAACGTAATCATGAGATCCCGAAACATTTTTGTACAAACAGTACCAGGTTTTTGTGTTTTGTCCATCGATCATCATCAATTATGTCCAGACTCCAGGGCAAAAGCACAGGCCCTGTCCTGGACCCACTGACTCAGGATCTCACATGCCTGACCGACAGAGCTCCCAGGTAAAGCCGAGAGCACTCCAGGTTAGGGCCACTGTTCTGGGGCCACTTACAGACCATGTCACTCAGGCTAAGTAGACTTACTTTATTTTCAAGATTAAAGTGATATGGGCCAATCTTTAATTTCTTCCACAAAAACTAAATCAAAGGACATAGTTTGATATGAAAGAGCACATCCTTTTACCTGTGGCCCTCAGTCTACACAAAGATTGTCAAGTAGCCCCACTGCCTTATTTAAAACTGGCTAGGCCTTGGAGTTCCTCAGAAGGGCCTTCAGAACTGTGAAATGCTTCTCTAATTATTTCTTTATACTTTGTTGGGTTTTCCAGTTTTCTTACTTGGGCAACCTTTCAATTTTAAAAGGATATCTTTTTGAGACTGAGCCATGAAGACTTTTTTTCCACGTTTCATAGTTTTACATATACCTTTCCTTAGTTTCCAATAATTTGTTTCACCTCTCTTTAAAATTTTTATTTACTTATTTTTTGTGTGTTTCACTTCTTAACCACTGGTAGGCAATCTCTGCTCCCCCTTAACTGGTACATAAAACTAAGTAGCCTTGTCATTTTAGTGGCCTCTGCTCATCCGCTATTTTTTTTCTTTACCACAGGCCCATTCACTCATGCTTTCCAAACTACTTCTGTTAAAAAAAAAAAAAGGTAGAATATTTTTTCATCTCCTTTGCCCATTATTTAGTAAAAACAATAATGAAAAGAAAAATGGCTACAGGAGTAGGATGAACACAGAAGAACAAGACCTGGACAGCTACACAGGGAAGGATCGGGGCTCCGGTTTCCTCTCCACAACACCCAGCTACACATCCCTCCCCCATCCAGATCCCACTGCTCCGTAGATCCTGCGGCCCCCGGGCCCCATACTCTCCCAAGCTGCCCCGCTCCCCTTTCTCTGCACCCTCAGCCCTGCCCTCTCTCTGCCCAGGTGCCAGTCAGCGGAGAGTGCCAAGAGGGAGAACGGCCAGGAGAAATCTCACCAGCCCCTGTGCACTCTGGCACCCCCACCTCTGGGACTGGGAGGCAGCAGAATTGGGGTGGGGGCATAGGAAGAGCATATCTGAAAAGTCTGTCCTGCTCTAATTACTTGAGTCACTTGCCAGAGACACAGCTCCTCTCATCTCTGCTTTCATTGGTCACACTCACTGCCTTTGGGTATCATCTCAACTTCTTATCTCGCTGGCTGACAGGGTCTCCTATTTGCCCCAGGGCCATTAGTGATGGCAGCAGCAACAGAAGAGAAGAAAAAGGGACCTCCCCACACAGCTGGGCTTCTTGCTGTGGCTCCCTGACCCAGGTCCAGCCTCTCACTCTTCACCACCCTCAGTCCCTCCTGGTCTTCAACCCTCTCCTCCTCCACCCCCCACCCTCATGTCCACACCAACTCCAAGTGAATTCTTCCATAGGAATGGCCTCAGTTTCCTTAACTTTAAGTGGAAATAACCAGGGTGCCTACTCCACACAGGGTCGTTGTGAAAAAGTCGTTATATTCTAATGTGCTTAGCACCAATGCCTGGCACATAACAGACATTCGCTGTGTCAGGTAATAGCACAAAGTTTACATCACAGGCATGCGCCTCACAACGACGTCTTGGTCAAGGACGGCCCACATATACGATGGTGGTCCCATGAGATCATAATGGAAAAATTTCTATCGTCTAGTGACTGTCATCGTGATATCACAGCGCCATGCATTACTCACAGGTTTGTGGTGATGCTGGTGTAAATCCACTTACTGTGCTGCCAGTCACATAAAAGTACAGTACATGCAATTGTGGACAGTACATAATACTTGATAATAAATGACTACGTTACTGGTTTCTGTATGCAGTATACTATACTTTTTATCAGAGAGTATATTCTTTCTAGTTATAAAAAAAAGTTGGCTGTAAAGTGGTGTGCTGTGTTATACCAGCAGAGCCCCATCTATCCTGTGTTTACCACATCTCTTGATCGCATCATTTTCTCTTGTGCTTGATTTAATCTCGTGTTGTTTTGTGCGGCAACATGCTGTCCAGGTCCATACCACCCAGGTTTGCGTAAGTGCACTCTGTGATGGTCGCACAACGACGTAATCATCCAACAACCCATTTCTCAGAACGTATGTTAAGCAAGCAACACATGACTGTACTTGAGTTTTGGAACATTAGTTTAACAATTTTTGAAAACTGACTTGACAACACAGCTAACTTGTTAGTTTCCCCGGGACTAAAAATGTTCATTGTCTAAAAGATCAACTGGGACATGAACAGAGCACAATGCGGTTGACTAGCAAGGCAGGCTTTGCCCACCAGGAGGCAGCACGTGACCTCAGACGATGAGAAACCAACTCACCTATCAGGAGCCAGTAGTTCCTCAAGTAGTTGAGCTTGTTTTTGCCTTTGAGCCCAGGGTCAAACTTGAGGTCCGTGCTGGGTGTGATCACACACTCCCCTTTGTCCCCAATGGTGACACCGTCGGTCTGGGGGCCTTCCAGCAAAGGAAGAGTGCTGCCTCGGGGCTGTGAAGACAGAAGTGGGGTGAGGCCTGGGGGCAGAAGATCTACCCTGTGACTGTCCTGAGCACTGTAGGGACCACCACACCTCCAGGTGGGGCTGGGCCAGGACAGTCAGAGCAAGACACAAAGGCCCTAAGACTGGCAGGAGGGGCTCCACCCTCAGGATGTGACAACACGTCTTTAACATGGATATCTTTTTAAATTCTGACATCTGGGAACTGGGTAACAGGAAGGGTGTATGTGAAATTTCAAGCGGCTACTGTGAGAAGCAGTGTAAGTGAAGGAGAATGTGCGGGTGTCTTCCAATCCACAATCCACGTGCCTGACCAGGGCGGAGTGCACTCCACCATGAGCCGGGTGCTGGCTCGGGCTTGGCTGGAGCTGCAATGCAGGCAGTGCTGCCCTGCTCACAGGAGCAGCTGACCAACTCACTGGAAAGACAAGACATGCCAACCAAACAGCTCAAACACTGCAAGGACCGAAATGAACAGCCAGGATCATGAGGCCTCAGACACTCAGAGACGGCGCGCTGGAGGCGGGCCGGCAGGAGCTGGCGAGGCTTGGGTAGGTCACGAAAGGATGGAAAGGACTTGAGTGGGGAAAAGAAAGAAGGGAGAAAACTTGAGGTGTGAGGCACAGCTTGAACAAAGGCTAAGAAAGATGAACTAGGAACTTCTGGGAATCAGGGAGAAGATGCACTTGGTTGGGCACCAGCAGTGTGGTGGGAGGGCACCGTGGGACTGCTCTGAGGAGGGCTGTGAACACTAGCCAGGGCAGCTTAGACTTGAACACAAAAGCAAAGGGCAGTGACCAGGGCTTCCTAGGCTTAGGCAGCTGCTTTTGTCATGGGAGTTCTCCTTCAAGTAGAAGGTGGTATGTGTACAAATTGTTTTTGAGGATTTAAGGTCTGTCTTGCATTTTAAACCAACAGGATGTTTATATGTATATGATTCAAAGTCATTCTTTGCAAAAATGGAACAGGGGCAGTTAGGAGGCTGCACCTGTGATTCCTCCGTAGTGGACTTACCACAACGGCGACCCCCTCATGGACCATTGAGGGGGAGGCGTAGAGGCTGGTAGAGTATTTCCCAACATACAGCGTGGGCCTAGGAGAAAAACAAATACATGCATTCCACAGTCATTTAAGTTCTGGATCCCAACAAAAGGGAGCTTTCTGGAGAAGAATGACAGCCCCAAATACCACCCAGAAGAATAACCAGATTAACTCGTGAGCCTTCTGGGGGTGTGAAGGCATGGATACTGCCCTGGGAGCCAGAGAACTGGACTGCAGGCCCTAGCTGCGACTCACTGCCCACAAAAGCATGCACAAGTCTCCTAACTGCAAGCTCTGGTTTCCTCACCTGTAGAGGGCAGGGTTGCACTAGACTACCCTAAAATGACCTGCAGACAGGACTACGCCACGATCATCTGGGAGAGACTGAATCCTTGTAACCACCGCAAAGCCTCTAAGGTGGCCCTGACTAGCACACTCTGACGACCGAGCTGACACCAGAATCACCAGCACGCTGTCTTGTGATTCTTAAGGAGTCTACAGGGCCTACCGAAGCCCCGAGAAACAGCCAACTGCTCTCATCT
The DNA here is from genome assembly GCF_001890085.2 of Hipposideros armiger. Classification (NCBI taxonomy): domain Eukaryota; kingdom Metazoa; phylum Chordata; class Mammalia; order Chiroptera; family Hipposideridae; genus Hipposideros; species Hipposideros armiger. The sequence continues at coordinate 2,283,763 of NW_017731384.1, forward strand.
GGATGCCTAAAGCAAAGGGATGCACAAAACATTCCAAACTGGGTGAGGCTTCCAGTCCCCCAGCCAGGTGGTCTGGCTCTGTCTGGGGCATCAAGTAGGGGGTGGCGTTTGGCTGGTCTGTGGTGTCAGCGTGAAAATGCAGAGGCTGTACCTCCAGACCCTTCTGGTTACTGTCAATAGCCAGTTTGGGGCCGGTCGTCTACTAATTTCTCAAAATCTCTCTCAACAAATACCTTACATTTGAATGGTGGTGTGCAATTTAGAGAACACGTTTATACACATTATCATATTTGATCATCTCCAATATTCCTGTAAAGTGGGAAGCTGAGGCCCAGCAAGGCTATGTGACCTATTAACAGGTGGGGGTGGACAGCACAAGCCTGCTGAGCCTGAGACACACACACCGTAATACTGTTTTCCTGATGTTTAAAGCAAATGTAACTTAAATAAAAATTGAGAAAATACAGAACATTGAAAAATAAATACACTGTTTGTATGTCACCACCTGAGGTAGATCCAAATCGTACTGTGAGTGCCAGCCATCTCTTTCCTATCCCCACCCATCATTTTAACTCAGTTAATACATTCTGAAGCGTCACGCGGGGCCCCCCAGTTCTTACATTCTAAGGTTTCGGAACGAGCCAGTCTTGGCTCTTTATATTCCTCACGGCTTCAGAGTTGTCTGCCTGAGCCCTGGCTTTCAGTGTACGGTGTGCCACACCGCAGCAGGACCAGGAAGCCAGGGTCACAGCTGCCCTCTTCTGCCCCGAGTTCCCCGACTCACGTCAGCTTGCTCTTGGCCTCCGTCTCCTTGGGGAAGGGGTACTTCCACTTGGTGATGCGCCCCACCTCCCCAGACATGAAAGTCAGGTAGCGCAGGGTCTCCACAGCGACGTTGATATGCATCACCTTCCTCAGGCCCTCCCGCTGCCAGACGTAAAAGGCCACCACAGGGGAGGCGTAGTTTTGGATCCACAGGACGTCGCCAGATTCACTGTCCACAGTCACCACCAGCCCATCGCCATTGGACACAAAATGGGACATCTCTGTACAGATAGGATAAACAAGTCGAGTCTCACCCCATCTTGCAACCACATCCTCTACTCTCCTGGCAAGTTGCAGCCACTCAGCTAGAGGAACCGAGACTTCTGGAGTATTCTCAGGTCTCTTCCAAACAGTTTCACTCATTTCCAGTGAACGTGCTCAGGCTCTACAATATCAAGACACTGCGAGCTGCCAGCTCATAAACATGAGACGGGATCAGCCTTTCGCAGGGCATTACTGGGTGGTGCTCGACAGCATTCCTTTCAGTTAGTGAGGAGATGCTGAGGAGCCAGCAGCCAGTGGAGATGCCTCTGAATCTGGCATCTGACAGCAATCATTTCAAACCTATTGATCAAACTGAAAATGGAGCTGACCACTGACACTTCCGACATCTGACCCCAGAGGGGACTTCTGTCCCTCTTCCAGGCACCAGTGTAAAGATGGCAGAATTGGTTTTTAGTTTTCATTGGAGTTGGGTGGTGCTTACTAGAGAAGTAGCTAGGGGGTGAGCCACGTTTAGGGAGTGAGCTGTGCATGTTACAAGTTGATGATTAATTCTGCTTCTCATGGGCCTCTAGTAAATTCCTTCTGTGACACAGAGGGACTCAACAGAGTGCGTCCTCCCTCCTCTCAGGCTAAACTTGCCACCATCTTACTTGGGTTCCCCTCCACACTTCTCACCCAGGCTCCTGCCTTCAACACTGGTGAAGTATTTACTGTCACTCCATGGAAAGTCCAGAACCTGGTGTCCAAGAGTGTCTTCAAGAAATACAGCTTTCCGGAGCAATTCAGCTTTTTCTCATGGGTCACAAGTCCCCGTCTGACCTTGCAAAGCCACCAGGTGCACTTACTGTAGTCCACGTCGTCCTCAGGCAGCGAGGCTGCGTAGTCGAAGTAGGTGGCGTTCCACCGGAGCTCTCGGGTTTTGGTGTCGTACATGGTGATGGTGTACTCTGGGGAACACACACCAGCCCGTTACCCAGAGGGACCATGGCAGCACTGAGGTGCTGACCTCACCTAAATCACAACAGACAAATCCTCCCTAAACTGCCTGTAAAGAAAAGTCCAGGCCACCATGTGAAAAGAGAAAGGCCACATGGGAAACTGAAGTCCCAGACACATGCGTGAACCCAGCTGCCGGCATGCAAAGCAGAGATAAGCCAACTGCTACGCCCTTGAACTCATGACTCAGAATCATGAGCAATATCACGGCGCTGTTTTAAGCCACCTGAGTTCTGGGGTGGTTTATCATATAGCCATAGACAGCGGGTATTAGAAATTGATACCTACAAGTAGGAAGGTGCCCTAACAAAAATTGAAAACATGTGGCACTGACTGGGACCAGGTGGCAGATGGAGGCTGGAAGGTCTCCATGGAGACAAACAGCAGTGAGAACACTTGCTATTGGAAGCTGAAAAGGGGTGACCCAGGCGATGTAGTAGTGACACAATTACTAATAGTAAGGCTATGGCTTGCAGTAACTTGGAAAATAGAAAGGACAGTGAACTTGTGTATCTTGCTAAGGACATCTCCAGGTAGAATGCGGAAAGTGCCAAATGGTTTCTCCTAACTGCGTATAATTCAAGATACATAAGCTAAAGAAGAAATGGACTCAGTTTCAAGCTGAACACAGAGGGTTCAGGACTGATGTTTCAGCTGGAAAAGATTCTCAATGAAAAAAATGGCCCGTAAAACTGTGCGTGCCCTGACGATGGGAGAGCTGCTATACCAGGGAAGAGGCTTCACAGAGAGCGTGGCTTTGTGAGGGAACAGAGCTGTGGTAAGAGCTGTGTTTGGAAAAGACAGATCTGGCCACCTTCTAGAGAAAGAAGCACAGGGGCAGAGAGAGCCACGAAGAGGCCACTTCAGGTCCTTTCTGGAAACAGGCAGGTTTGTACATGACAAAAGGATCCTTCTTACCTGTTCGCCCAAGATACAGAAGAGAAGTCGATGGGCAGAGACTATCTGCAAAGGCCGATGACAAAGTCTGCTGCTTCTCCCCGGTCAGAAGGTCAACAACATACCAAATGTCCTGCTTTTTACCTGAGAAAGGTCACAAGGACACACAATGGTTTACACTCGTCCTATATGGAAAAAAATATCGCTGCCAAACTAGCAGCCTAAAATGACCTCTGTGCTGAGAGACAGGCCTGAAATTCTTACGATGCTGAAGACATGTCTATGCTCCGAGGGTGACAAAGTAATGGTCATGTGTCGATAATGAAACTTCTTGGGCCACTGGGTCTAATAATAATCTAATCACGTATAAAAATTCCCCCAAACCTAATAACTCATAGATTTTATTGTTTTGGTTAGTGACTTTAAATATTACAAGTCTGTCCTGTAAAGGGTAAGCCTTTTTCCTTAGATAGGATCTATATAAACATAATAGAAACGTACCCAAGGGTTCCTCTCTCTGATAACCACTGTTCATGTGTCTCAACATCCCTACCAATCAGCTCATATGTAAAGAGGATCCAGTTACTGTTTATAACTAATTACCTGGTACCAGTAACTGGGCAGTGGAGTTGGTTGCAACCTGGTGCTAATGAGGCCCAAATTATCTCAGCTCCCGTCCCCGCCAGTAAGTCAGTCCCCAGCCACAGGTTACAACTCTCAGCTTGGTTGGCTGAATAAAAGGTATGAACAGGTGGATGGCACAGCCAAACAACACTATCAGGAACACTCGAAGACATGTATTACATCTGCAGCATACTGCGTTTCTCCGAAAATATGACCTAACTGGAAAATAAGCCCTAGCGTGATCTTTTGGGATGCTCGTCATAGAAGCCCTACCCCAAACATAAGCCCCAGTTAAGATCATCAGCCAGACATGACTGTATAAATAAATGTAGATTTTTGTACATGAATAAATAAATATGGAGATTGTTGGAGCAAAAATTAATATAAGACCCAGTCTTATTTTCAGGGAAACATGGTGGGCACCAGCGCATCCTGGCAGTGGTGAGTCAGGAACACGGGTTCCCATTTGAAGGTCAACACATTCACCATGACGTGCGCATTTCCGTTTTGTAAGGCATGGCCTCTGGTCACTTGTATCTTCCTAACATATTGGCCAAGTTTCCTATTTCAAGAGACTCTTGGAAGCAGAGTACTGAGACGCCAGGAAGATCACCAGGCATTCGAATTGGCTAAAGCTACACTCAGTTCTAACAGATGGAGCGTACGTGCCTCGGCCACATGTATGAGACTTGTCCGTGGATCATTCGCTTCTGATCTTAACAACAAAATCCTAATACGATGAAGATCTACAAAGGTAGAGTGAAAACGTCACCAAAGAGCCTTTCCACAAGGCATGGTGTCCCTCTGGTTACTGCCAGGACCATTACAGTCTCCATAACCCAGCTACTACTTTAATGGATGGACTGGGCAACTGCCATGCTTTTAAATACGCTCAATGGAATCACTTAAGAGGGCATCACACAAAGATAATGGAAACACAGTATCTTAAATGCATCATAAGTGATGAATCGCTGGCAAAAGCTGGAAGGCCAAATAGAAAACAGTGACACAGATGGTCAGAAGATGGTCAGGCGGGCACAGGGCATGGCCCCGAGGAGAAAGAGAGCCTGTGCTGACTTACTTCCTTTAATTCCCTCGGCTGGGGGGTTCCTCACTCTCAAGGTGTGGAAGGACGCAAGAGCCCAGGGTCCCTAACTTAAAATTCAGCCTGCACTCGAGGCCCAGAAATATACATACAGCTCCCAAGGCATGAACAGGCAACAAGCACTTCCAGTTCCTCAGAAAGAAAGCTGCTGTATAAATACAGGATATTATTACTGCTGCGATTTCAAGATAAATACAGCTCTCCTTTGTGTTACAAATGCATTTTTATCGACATTCTGGCAGCAACATGGTAAAAGAAAAGCAGGCGATCTGATGCTTTGAAAGATGTGACCCCTGTAGGTATGAAGGCAGCTTATCTAGGCAAGCTGCTAAGTGCTGTTTTTATCCAATATTCTGATAGCAGGAAATACTAAGAAAGCCCTATAATTAATAGGCCCTGGCTTCCCTTTCTTGGCTCAGACTATTGTATTCACTTTACATTTCATCCAATTGCTTCTGGGTATGTTGTAATCTGTAAATGGCAGGGGTAGGTCAACACAGCAGCTAAAAGCTTGTTAAATGAGTAACCATATTAATGGTGTCAAGTCTGTTCCCAAGTGGGGGGAACCTTTTCTTAATTGTTCAGCTGATCCTGGCGTGAACAAGTGGAACCAAGGCAAGAAAGACCTTTCCCAGAAGGGTTGGTGTGGGAGTGACTGCATGCCTCTCCCTCAGACACACCACTTTCCCAGGTTCTGGGGCTCATTTCAGAGCTCAAAGTTTCAGTGAGGAAAACAGGAACTCTTACCCATGTAGAGAATTCCATCTGAACTTCGGCATGGGGATGCCTGTACCAACTCCGGGATGGTAAAGGGAAGTTTCTTTTTAAAAAAAAAAAAAAGATAACAGGAAAAAATAAGTTAACCAAGTCTTGTGCAATTATTACAAATTTATGGCACAGTCTGTTTCTGTTACCCAACTCTGCTAAAAAGAGAGAAGCACTGCTGATGGCAGATGGGAGTTTTCCTAACTGGAAACCCAGGACAAGGGGCATCCCAGGCTTCCAGAAACATTTTGGACAAGCCCTTGGCTCCTGGGTCCCTGGTGCTGTAAATATGAACTCCGAGGGGCCCCTCCAAGTCTCTTTTTCAGAGGGCTTCTGGGGACGACACAAACCTTTTCTGAAAAGACTTACACAAATATGAAGAGTTACACAATATCTGAAATTTTAAGAGGGGCAGGAAGAATTCTCCTGCCTTGGAAAGCAGACCCAGAGCCAGCTAGACTGAGTAGGGTGTCAGTGCTTTTCAGAGCGGGAGTGAGCCACGAGATTAATTCTGAAGAGAAGCAACCTCCGTGCCCAGCTGAAGCTTCAAAAAAAAGGAGAAGTCATCATCATGTGGGCAACAGAGGAGGCTGAGGTGGAAAAGAAGTTTTGATGTGCTCTTCAGTATATAATTCTCTACCAAAAAAAACAAAACAAAATCGAACCTTCTCGGTATGATAAGGAAGTTAGGGTAGGTGCCAGGAAAAGAAACTCAAAGGTATCCACATGTTTCAATTGCATTTCATCAGAAAATTGCTTCTTCTGGGTCTACAGCTGACATCTGACGAGCTCTTCTGGTGGATGTTTGTTTCAGTATATTTTATTTTTGGAACATTCTGTGTTTTTGAAACTGCTGTATAAATACCTGCTTCAACTACACCACCACCTCTTTCTCCAAGAAAGAAAAGATGTCTCTCCAGCTTTAATAAACAGAACTTTAACTAACTAATCATGTGGACTTTCCCATCACCCCAACATTTCAGCTAAGCCTTTGAAAAGGGAAAATGCCACAGAGAGGCTGTAATGACTGGGTTTCTGCCAGATGGTTCTGAGAATCAGAAAGTCATTGCGAGGCTTCCAGCCTGGAGTCCTGTGGGGTCTGCTGAGCCTCCCAGTTCAGGGCCCAAGATGGAAACACGTTGTTCCTGGAGCCGCTAAACCACAACGCGGAAAAGCACGTGGGGTGGTGGTCAGAGCATCCTTAGGAAGTTAGAGCTCTTCATGTCTCAAGTCCAACACTCGAAGCTTTGGCCTTGGGCACGTTTCTTCACCTCTCCAGGCGCAGTTTCCACACCGCTACTATGGGGACACCTACATCCCCGAGGGCTGCTGAGAGGCTCACATGAGACAACGTATACAAATCGCTCAGCCCCGTTTCTGGCTAACAAAGTGCTTCCGAAATGGAGGCTCTTGTAATGGGAGAGAAATGCTGAAGGGGAAACACATGCTCCTCTACACAAGGCTTGCCCTTCTCTTCCCATCTGTTTCAGTCACAGGTATTCACTAAATAATTTTAAAACACACACGTTAGAGCTCACAAGCCACTTAAAAGTCTAGGCCAGTGGCTTTCAACCTTCGCTGACATCCTGATTTGTATTTGCATTTCCCTAATGACTGATGAAGTGGGGTACCTTTCCATATGCTCACTGAGCATTTGTGTATCTTCTTCTGCCATTTTTCTATTGGGTTGTCTGTCTTTTAAAAATTACAACATTCTGGGTATGTTGTAATCTGTAAATGGCAGGGGTTCTTTATATATTCTGAATCTGAGTCCTTTGTTGGATATGTGTATTGTGACTACATTGTGGCCTGCTTCTCTTAATGAAGAAAAGTTCTTAATTTTAACATAATCTAATATATCAATTTTTTCCCTTTATGGTTAGTGTGGGATGTTTCTGTTTTGTATCTTATTTAAGACATGTTTACCTTCTCTAAGGTCATGAAGATGTTTGTTACTTTTTTCTTTAAGTTTTGTTTCACATTTCACATTTAGATGTGTAATTTCCGTGGAACTGAGTTTTGTGTGTCTGGTGCAAGGCAGGAGTGAAGATCTTTTTCCATATGGACATCCCAATTGACTCATCCCATTTATTGAACAGACCAACCTGCCCTACTGTACTGCAGTGCCACCTTTGTCATAAATCAGGTGATCACATGTGTGGGCCTGTTTTTAAATTCTCTTATCTGGGGAGCTTTTTAAAAATCCTGATGACCTCGATTGATTAAATGGAGACTTTTGATACTGGAACCCAGACCCGGTATTTTCTTAGCGTTCTCCAGGTTATTACAATTACAATGTCTAGCTAAGGTGGAGCATCACAGATCTAGATTCTCAAATGGAGGTGGGAATGGGATATCACATGCTCCCCCTACAAGGGGACGTCTGCTGGGGGGTGGGCAGTGTTTCAAAACTACCCCCCACCCAACACCAATTTGAGAATCACAAGTTAAGCATGAACCCTTTTATTAAAGGGAGTATTATACCCTTCTAGTGTGTTGGCTGGGCCATGAGAACTTGCTGGCCTAGATCAATGTTTCTGAACTCTGGCTGCCATTTAAACACTCATCCAGGAAGCTGTGAAAAGGTATTGATACCCAGGCCCTACTCCAGCTCACCTGAATCAGAATCCCCCCGAATGTTTTTTAAGCTCTCCGGTGATCTCAGTGTGCAAAAGTTGAGGATCACGGGTCTAGAACCGTGGAGGTACACGAAGAAGCTAAATACACTCACCGTCAAGCCTTCATTATTCTTGCCCCCAAGTGTATACAGGCTGCCATCATTGGGATCTGGGAGGAAGGCAGGCCTAGAAATTAAGCAATAAGTATCAATGATAAATTATAGCCCAGGGCACAGAACAAAACATCAAAGCCATGATTAAGGGAGAAGGGGAAAGTGCAATGTGTGTATGTGTGTGTATAAGACAATTCCACCCACTGTTCTTTCACTTTGGCCACAGATAAAATATCCCTGTGGTGGTGTATACCATACTTGAGTGGAAAAAAGCAACCTGCAATGGAAGAATAGTAAAACACCATAGGAGAGTAAATATATCATCATGGGGTCAAATCACTCTGGATGAAGGTTAAATAAGTGAAAAGGACTCACCAAGTCTGCTTCTCAGTTTCCAAGTCAATTACGTACAGAATTTCAATAATTAATACTTAATAGCATGGCATGGACATGAACAGGTTGAACAAATCTATTTTTAGCATTCAACAAACATTTACTTTTTAAACCGGAGGCAATGACAGCAGACTCTGAAAGTCTGGCATCAGAAAGAACCCGTTGAGGAGATGGATAAAGGTCTCTTAGTCAGTGGCTTCCCATGAAGCAGATGTGAGGGGGTCTCTGGTAAAGTTAACCTGCTCGAGACTACGCCTAGGCACTCAGGAACCCCTTGATGAATCTTTTCTCTCCTTAGGCTGTCCCATTATTTGAGGCTCTTACAGGTGCTATTCAACTTTCTAACACACACACTCTAGTAGCAGGTCACGTTCATGTTTCCTCTCTATGGTGTAATACAGTAAAGACAGAAAGTGATCTGTACCCTTAGGCTCTCCTGAGGACTTTGGAAGCTTAAGTTCAAAACTCAACTTAAGTTCCATGTCAAATAAGCCTTTTTCATACCATTGCCTCCCTCCCGCAGAGAACTGACTACCATCTCCCTAACACAGGCTTCCATCTTAGCACCTGTAAGACTCTCCCTGCCTCAGTCATTCTCACTCTACTTACATTTATACACATATGTACTCCCAGCAACTAGCTTCATAAATATTGAGTAATATAGAGAATGACTTAAAGAGAAGTACTGAAGCAAATCAGAAAACTTACTCTTCGACATGTGTTGGAACCTGCAGGACTGGATCTGTGCAAGAGAACAACAAAGGCATCATCAGACAGGCTCTAAAATAGCGAGATTCCTACACAGTCCCCAGGACCAATTTATGAATTTACCTATGTGAGATAATGTAGGTGAAAGCACACGCAAAGGTACAAATGTAAGCTCTCATGATTGTCACTGAGATTGGAGAGAGAACTGACAGCAGAATGGAACTGCTGTCAAGAAACGTGCAGATAACTTGGGGATGGACATAAAAGGAAGAACTAGTCACAACCCACAGTGGACAATGGGTCACAGTGTTGTTACCTGACACATCAAAGACTTTTAAAACCTAAGTTATCACTTTGCCAAATACTTGGAATGGTACTAGACTTTCCCATTAGGAAAAGCAAAACTGCGGCTTAAGAATCAGTTTTGCTGTTGATGAGAATCTGATTGGATGGTAAATGGATACACCCTTTTGGAGCAGCAATATGGCATCTTAGGGTCCTCACGTGTTCATTCTCCTGATTCCCTTTGGTCCACTAATTCCATTTCTATAAAATCTAGTATAAAAATAACACAAAATACAGAAAATGCTTTCTGTACAAAGATGCTCATAGTAGTATTACAAATGACCTAACTATTCAATAATATGGTTTAATTATGAAATGTCCACCTGGAAGAAAGTTAAGGATTCTAAAAGGGTTTATAAGATTTTAAAACATGTTCAAATCTTGATACGATTATGTTCAGGAGAAAAGATAACATTGTACATAGAGTATCAATGCAGATGAGGAGAAAATCTTCAATGCACATAGAAAAAACTAGATGCAGAGGTAAAACAATACTAATTGTAAGTTATCTCTGTTGGAAATATAAGTGCTCCCCCACCTTTTTGATATTTCCCCAAATTTCAACAAGAGTGGGCGTTACTTTTTAAATTGGGAAAAACTTTTTTCTCAGTCAAAACGGCAGAATCTCTTGTTCCTTAGATTCTCCTGGGCACAAATCCAGAGGATGCTCCTGATTCTTTGGGATGGATGGTGGCGGGGACAGCACTGGACGCTGTCACAGTGCTATAAACAGAGCTAAAATCCACAGGCATGAGACGGCACAGGAATGAGGTATTTCCAGCAATCAAGACCCCATGGGCTGAACAGCCACGCTGGCCACAACTTCAAAGCTGGGGACAAGGGCAGCACATACTGTAATAAGATTCTGGATACAGAGTTCCAGGCTCCGTCAGCTCTGCTTATGGTGACAGCAGCTGTCTAATTCTCCCAGTCAGTGGGGATTCTCAGACAAAGAAAGCTCTTTCAAGCCTTATCATATGTTGACTTTGCTTTATAAGCCCAGCTCCTACATGAAGGCATAAGTTGTTCACAACAACAACAGAAGTACACACACCACATGTGGTCTGTGGGCAGCAAACAAGCAACTCATTAAACCAACAACCTTTCAGGAAACAGGAGGAACTTTCAGTCAGTAAGCATATGTTTGTCGTTCCCATTAGTCAGCTCTCTGCACATGCTCACAAACAGACTGATGCAAGAGACAGGAAATCAGGGCACACGGCGCTCACCCTACTGAAACAGTCAAGGTGCGATTACAACCCGGTTACTTCAACGCAGCCCTGCAAGCCGGGAAAAGAAAGGGTGATGTGTGCCAAAGAAAACATCAGTCGAGAGGGCATCTTTTGTGTTTGTTTCAGCCACTTAAAGGTATCACAGATAAACACAGATGGAGAGGACACTGCCGAATTCTAGCAATTCACCAGAAACAAGACATGGAGCCTAACAGGATTTTGATTCCTGTTTATAAGCTTATTTTTGTTGTACAGCGTTTGCTCACTCTCAGGGACTCGTCTTCAGGTGCAGATTTTCCTGGTTTTCTAGCGCTTATCCACTGGTCACCTGACACTGAGGCCTCAGGTCTCATGCACCAGAAAGGTTCCTGTTAAGACACAGGCTGTTGGCAGGAGCCAGAAAAGGAATGGTGGGACAACTACACCGGTGTTTAAGGACCATGCTTTTTTTCTAGGCTTAGGAGGAGATGAACTCCAGTAGGAGGACCTTCGGACTATCTTAGCATCCCATCCACTCAGCAAAATAAGGTCCCCGTAATAGACATCTGCAGAGCTGTAGGTCATGTAATAGCACAAGGCAGCTCTGATAGAGGTGAGCAAACGTGTTTTTTTCTCTCTCAAAGAATCATTTGAATTTGAGATTGGCCTTAATACTGCAGAAAAAAATTGTATGGGGGGGCATACAGATAAAAAACAAAAAATGGCAGCCTGTTGATAACTGTTGAAAGATGGAAGTGACAACACTGGCGAGTCATTTTACTGTTCTCCCTATATATCCTCGAAATTTTCTATAATATACAAGGTTAAAGGTAAAAATGGTGGGAAAGCCAGCAAAATAAAAGTAAACGGCATCATCTGAAAATGTGCCGCGAAGCCCAACGTGAAGAAGTGGTTGTTTTTGCCCTTCCAGCTACTGTCTGTCCTACAGAGGTAACCACTATTCTGACTTCTATTACCACATATAATTTTCTCCCATTTTAAATTTCATATGAATTGAATCAGAATATGTAAAAAAAAATGTGGTTGTTTTTTATTTAATAATGGGAACAGGCAAGATTCTTGCTTTAGAAAAAAAAATCAGCCATGAGAAAAGAAACTTGGCCTAACTATAAGAATATAAACAAACACAGCTACAAAACAAGCCACTCTATCTATATGGAAACTGATAAGGATAAAAGCCATCTCACAAAGCTGTTTACTTCAGAAGGGAAAAAAAGGGGGGAGGGGTATTATTTCACAAGTGAAAAAATGGCTGTTATTCCAGATAAAGGTAAGGATATCAGGTAAAGGTAAAGATATCAGAAGAGAGAGAGAGAGAGAGAGAAAAAAAAAAAAAGCTGAAGTCAGTGTTTGGTCTCCTGGATTATCATGGGAAGAAACAAACCTGCTCACGGTGCCCCTGGGGGCAGCCATTGGACTTGACTCGACTGGACTCCAGCAGGTCCAGCTCAGGCCTGAAATGGTGCAACTCTTACACTTGGAGAAACCAGGTGAACTTACTTGACACTCATTGCACCTGTTTTGTGCTAATCTAACCCTCTTTTTTAAATTTGAAACAGAAATGACTCAAAATATTGGGTTGTCGAAAAAGTCATGACGTATTTTTCCTATGTTTTTTGTTGCAAAAATGCATCATGACTTTTCTGACAACCCAAAAGACGTTCACATCTTTCCTGTGTCCAAGTTCAAAAGGGTAAAAATTTAAATACTTTTATCTCCAAAAGAAGTGAGTTTTCATCTTTTCATGAATACCCTTTTCACCTTTATTCTCCATCCCATCCTCTCTTAAAACTCCCTCTGTATTGGGCCCCAAATGGACACTTGCCTTGGGCTCCCCTCCTGAGCTACAGGCCTGTGTCTCGGTCCAGCAGCACCAAAAGCCTTACCCTTTCCGCTACTTCATGACCACTGGGGTTGATCCCATGTACCTGCTGCCCAACACCACTCTGTCAGAGGTAGCCCCCTTCATGCCACTTCCCATTCTGTGGTTCATCCTCCCCTTGAATGTCTCCCCCGCTTAGCTTCTGTGGCCCTCCCTACTCCCATAGAGAGAAACTTTCCAAGTTCTCCCCTCAATTCTCTCATAGAGCATATCCATCTCTATAACTTCAACCATAACTGCAATTAGGGGGGTCCCCATCTCTTGCTCTCTTCTTTCTGGACCAACTGGACATTCCCACTAGTTCCTGCCAGCACCTCCATCACTTGCCCAATGTCAGGCCCTCCATCTTTAACCCTAGACTGGCTTCTCCTCCAGACGACCCTATTTTGTTACCAGCACCCCTATTCTCCAAGAAGACAGGCAGGCTTCAAAGTACACTGCTGACACTCGTTTGTCCCCAGCACACGCCATCAGTTGCCAAACTCTACAGTCTACTTCTATAGTGATCGTCATCATTTTGTTTTCCACTCCAACATGTGGGAACCCCTCGTCTTGCAAGCGCCCCCTTTTCTCCTCTTCTATATGGCCTTTGGACTCAGACAAGCCCAGGCTTAAATCCTAGCTCTGCCAATTACCAGATGAGCGACCTTAGCGAAGTTACCTAATCTTTCTGAGCCTCAATTTCCTCATCAGTGAAGGAAAAAAAAAAGAGATAATAATAACACCAACCTCATGGGACATCTCTATGTCAATTAAGTAAGGATTAGATGTTTGTCAAGACTTTAAGTCAGTGCCCTGACACAGAGCAGCGTGATCCTTTTAAAGAGATAAATCAGGTTATACTTCTCTGCCACTCAAAATCCTTTGGTGGTTCCGTCTCACTCAGTAAAGGCCAATGTTCACACCATGGCCTGCAAACCCCATACAACCTCACCCTCCCACACCCATCCTGTCATCTTTAATACTCTCCCACTATTTCCTCCTTGCTCTATTCCAGCCCTGCTGGCCTCCCTGTAGTTCTCCAATACTGCCAACCTTGCCTCTGCCTCAGGGCCTTTGCATCTGCTTTTTCCTCTGCCTAGGTCTTTGATCAGATGTCACTATCTCAGAGAGATCTTCCCTGACCACCTCCCACCCCCCAGGATTCCCTACTTTCTTCCCTGCTTAGTTTTTCTCCATGACACTTGTTACCTCTGAAGTATAGTATATTTAATTTAATGTATAACTAGCTACTGTAAACTCCCTAAGGGCTGGGATTTACCTTTTGTTATCTGCTATCTCTCCAACATCTAAAACAGTGCCTGGCACACAGGAGGTGCTCGATATAGTTTAGTTTCCTTCCTACTTCTATTCCTGCCCAGCCTGGAGAGCCATTGTTGATTACTTCTAATACTCCGGCAGCTATGCTCTATCAACCTCAACCCAGAATCTACCCAGCAATCCCCTCTCCTCCACCCAGGCTCTGAGCACTGCTGAAGAAAACATTACAATCACTCTTGGAGACCTAGTATGGCCAGGTGGGCCCCATGTCACAGGAGATAAGTTCATCTACTTCCTGGTTGGCCTCTGCCCCCTGTTCCTCACAGCTGGCATTTCAAACCTTCACTCCTTGCCTCCAGGCCCCCTTCTCCCCACATATAACCCAGCCTCCTGTGGTACCGGGGAAGTCCAGGGGGACAGAGTGGGCCCTCTGAAACTTCCTGCCCGTCCTTCACCCTCCAAGTTCGCCCAACTCCACCTTTCCCTTCACGCTTTTATGAAAGGACACTGTTTTCACCTTGATATTCACAGATCTCTCACACTCATCCCTCTGGAGCCCCCAAGCGGTACCCCATCTCCGCGGATCTTCAAGTCCTCCTTCTGGCTAGCTAACTCCTTCCCCACTGCCTACAAGCACACCAAACCTCTGGGCTTTTGTCTCTCTTTTGCACACTCTCCCCTTTCTCTAATGCATCCACTTTAAGTGTACAGTGTGATGAGTCTCGTAAAACATACACATCCATGTAACCACCTTCACAATCAAGATATAGATCATTTCATCACCCCCAAAACATCTCATACCCTCTGGGTGCAATCCCCGACTTCCACCCCATATAACCACTGATGGATTCATTTTGTTTGTTCTAAACTCTCACCAACGGAACTCATATAGTAGGGTCTCTTTTGTGTCTGGCTTCTTCCTCTCTGAATCCTGGTTTTGAAATTCAACCATACAGTTGCGTGTACCATACTTTGTTCTTTTTTTATTACTGAATATTACTCCGGTGTATGGACAGACCACAATTTGTTTATTTATCTGTTGATAGACATTTGGGTGATTTCTAGTTTGGGGCTGGAAAACGTGAATAAAGCTACTATAAACATTTGTGTACACATCTTTGTTTGGACATATATTTTCATCTCTGTTGGGAAAATACTCAGGAGTAGAATGGCTGAGCCTCACTGTTTATGTTTGACTTACAGGATACTAAAGCAGTTCTCCAAAGTGGTTGTACTATTTTACATCCCCACCAACAATGTGTACATTACCTATGGTTTTTAAAATGTTGACTTCTAGGTCCTTCCCCTGGGAGCTGCATCGGTAGGAGGGACCAGGGAATTTGCATTTCTAACAAGCATTGGGTAATTCTGATCTGGGCTATGCTGGGAAACCACTGCTCTGGGTCCTGGGTTTCACCTCCTCGCCTTTTGTGCCTTTCTCAACTCACTGTTCTCTGGCCCCTACCTTCAGAATATGACCAAAACTGCCACTGCCAATTTCCAGTGACAAGCTACCAAACACTTGTGAATTCTTCTCATTGGGTCTCCACATGGCTTCTGACAACATTCTCCTATGGAGCCCATGACCCAGTTTCACTTCCAACTGCTTACTGGGTATCACAACCCGACGTCATGGCCCCCAGAAACTGCTCCTTCCCATTCCCCAGATGAGCTGGTTGGCTCCACTTCTACCCAGTCAACGATGCGGAAACTGAGATGTCCTTGACTCTCTCCTTCTCTTAATTCTAATCTCCCATTCAGTTAGATTCTGAGTTTTGTAGGATATGATCTATTAAACATTTCTCAAAATCTAAGTCTTCCTTTTCATCTCCTTTGCCACTGCCCAAATCAGGCGGTCACCACTTCTCACTGGGTCTACACAGCAGCCTCCCAACCAGCTCCGTCTTGGGTCTCCACCCTTCAGATATGCACTCTACCCGCTGCCTGCAAGGGCTTGACAAAGGCCAATCTGTTCATGTCTTTCCTTCACATAAGTCCTACCTTGGCTCCCCTCTGCCTCGCGATCACCTTCCATCTCTGTGGTTCCAGTCAGAGGTTCCCAAGCTTTCTTGGTGTGCAGAACCCTTAGCATTTCAGCAATTTCCTCATAGGGCCCTCAGCTAAAAGAAATACCTAACAGTTCCATTTATTAAGCAGTTAGTTCCAAATGACTTAAGTATTTAGGGTCTAACAACTAAAGCCACGTGCAAATAATAATAATAATAATAATAATTAATAATAATAATACACGTAAACTGAAAGAAAAGGGTTTCTTTCATTCTCAACCATAACAATTTACTAATGGGATGTGTGTATCTGTCGGGAGCTGCACGTATTCCAAATCTTATAATCAGATTAGACACTGCCACCGCCCTTACCACTCTACACTAATTTTCATGTGGTATCTGAATTGTATTACGGTAACTGCCAAAAACTCAGCTTGGCAAAGATACATCACTGAAAGGACAAGCAGTGCAATGCTGAAACTATAAACTACCTCAAGCATGGTGTTTGGCACTTGTGGAGCACTGCTGTGTTCCTCTCAAGTTCATACAAGGTGCAGGGCCTCCGAGTTCCCTGTGGCACCCTGGGGTCCCTTAGCATGGTTTGGGAACCACAGGCCTAAGCATTCGAGGCTCTGCAAAACCAGGGCCCCGTTCTCCATATCATCTTTTGATCACATCTCTTCTCAAAACTCCCTCCATGCTTTCATGTCGGCCTCCGTGCTCACCATTAGCTGTCCTGTCTCCATCTATCTAAATCTGCTTGACCTCTGGGGTCAGTTCAAACACCTCCTTCTCCAGGAAATCAGAAGCTGACCACCCATTGCACTTAGTAGGTTCTCATGATGCATTTCCTAAGGGACAGGTACTTAATTGCATGTCGCCTTTTTGGTTCTTAACTATCTAGCTAGGGGCTGAATTGGATTTTAAGCACTTGAAGGTCAGGGATCATCTATTTTGTTTACTGTGAAATATACACAGAAAAGTACATGAAGCTTATGTACAGCTTACTGAATAATCAGAGAGTGAGATCCTGTGTAACTGCTGCCCAAGTCGCTTCTCCCCTCGGAGTTAGGAGGGAGTGCTGTCCGCAGAATGACAGAAAGTCAATAATCTAAGACAGTCAATACTGTATGTGGACTACAGTCATTCAAATAAGCGTTTCTTAATAAAAAGGGTTTTTCCACACAGAAACCTACACGATAAAAGCTAAAAAGAAATGGCCAGGCATAGTTCTGT
The DNA here is from genome assembly GCF_001890085.2 of Hipposideros armiger. NCBI lineage: Eukaryota > Metazoa > Chordata > Mammalia > Chiroptera > Hipposideridae > Hipposideros > Hipposideros armiger. The sequence continues at coordinate 2,300,993 of NW_017731384.1, forward strand.
GTAGTCACTCACATTTAAAATTATTTAAATTTACAGAAACACTGATATGGCCTTTGCTTCAAAATCATGGTGGTGGGGGAAGGGGACTGAAATGCGTTGGTCATTATTGAAACTGGGTGCTGGGGGCATGCCGGTTTCATGATACTGTTCTCTTTCCTTTTGTGTATGTTGAAGTTTTTCTAAAATGAAAAGTGAAAAAAAAGAGAGAGAGAAGCTTAAAAAAGGAAACTCTTTCCAATAGGTTGAAAAAAAGGCCTGTTTTTCCTGCTCTCACCTGTGGTGTAAATCACCCAAGGAAATCTACTTGAAGCGCATAAAGGAGCTTGTCAGTACCATACCAGGCTTCCCAAAACACAGGCTTATCGGCATTGATGAGGGTCTGGGGAAAGCATGGGGGTGAGAGGCAAGCAATACAGAGAAAAACGTCAACCAAAGTTTAAATTGTTTCCAATGAGTGCTCGGGACTGACGGCCCCTTGCTGGAGGCAGCTCCAGGCAGACTTTTTTTCCACGTAGGAAGGAACAACATCCCTTTGATTACAGAAGCCATGAGAACAGTTTGCCCGTCTGAATGGAGCTCCAGGAACCTCACAAGATCCTTGTCTTCTCTTCCCCAGACGAGCACGGAAGGTTCTGGAACACGCTGCTGCTCGGGCGGAATCTATGATGAGAACTGGCTTTATTGCCCTGCCCCACCTGCCTCTTCTTTCCGGAGTACAAACATCTACGGACCCTACACATCCAGCATTTAAAACCAGTGGCTTCTCTGGCTGGAAGACTCCTTCAGGTACAAGGAAGATGTCGCGGCACAGTTAGGAATTCTGCAATCAGCCCCTTCTATGTGCACCTCAAGCAGTGATCTGAAATGTTCTGGGTTGGCCCTTTTGAAATGTATCTAAGGATGAAAAGACCACATATGAAGTCCCAACTGCTTTATGCTCCCTGTAAACCTCCGTCATACCAAATATTCAAGAGTCTCATCTTCCTCTCCCTCCCTTTCTCTCTGAGGAAGAGGGTGAGAATCCATCTATTGGTCATTATCTGTTGAGATTTACCACACACACCTCAAAAACAAATGTCAGGTATCCACCATCAGCTTGGTTCTCTGTCCCATGCTGTGTGGGATAAAGAAAGGAGCTTAGCAAGCTGACATACATGAAACGGTATATAATGAACGGCTGAAACACGTGGGATATGCCACAGGCACCACAGGATTTCCTAGGTGAGAGATCCGTGAGGGCTAGTGCACTCAGGGGAGAAAGACATTCTAAAGGAGGCTAGCCCAGCATGTGGGGATGACAAGACAACATGAGTGAAGAGCCATCACCTCTGCGGGAGCGAGGACACTGGCTAGGGCAGGGTGAAGTGTTCCTTCCGAATGCAAATACGGCTGCACAGCAGGCTGTGAGACCATGGAGTAGAAAGCTGTGAGAACTCTGTGATGCGGTATGTTGGGCACCAACGAGGAACTGACTGCAGGCTTCTGAGAGAAAGAGAGCGATGTGATACGAGTCCTGTGAAAAAGGTTAGAGAGGCAGGTATCAGGGTGCAAAGTGAACAAGAAAAAGAAGGACTCATAAAGGGTAGTGAGGAAGGCAACTCCATAACCCCAGTAAGATGGCCTGGGCCAGGGTGTGGTGGGGGTGGGGGACGAAGGAGGGGTGGTCAGAAACCAAAAAGGAGGGGAAAAATGTCAACAAAACCTAGTTCTGATCAGAAAAATGGAGTGAAAGAAAGGAGTGCATTAAAAAGGACATAGAGATTTTAATCCTCGTTGACAGAGAAACGAGGTTGGCTAGTCTGAATACAATAAATAACCGCCATTTCCTCAAGAAAACGCTTAGGGTTCTACTGTCTTCTTATAAAAATTACTGATAGAGATGAGGTGATTCACCCTCCCTTAACTCAAAGCTTGAGTCTCTCAAATATGTTTCATGAGCTTAAGTGAACCCGTTAGGGAACACTTCTCCCCAGTGGCAGCTCATTTTTCCCTCCAGAGGAAAGGTACTTCTGGAATCTGCACCTCAACACTCCCGTTAAAGTTGCTAGGCCCAAATTGTAGGGTAGAACGTCTCAAACGTTCCTCCGAGTTCAGCTTTCATGAGGAGAGCATTTTTAAATAGACGTCCAATCAAAAGCTCCTCAAAAATCCAAATCTCATCAGAACCGGGAGAGGACGCAGCAGGTTTTCTTCCAGGTAACTTCTGCCAGTCAGCAAACGTCATGTTTGACAAAGATGATCCTGGGGAGATTCCAAAGCAATCTGGAAAACCGCTCATACTAAAGGCAGTCAACTTCTACTGGGTTCTTCCTCATCCTCGCCCTGGCGGAAATAACTCAGACCTGAAAACGCACATTGAATGCTATAATCAATCGTGAAGGAATTAAGCAGGGGAGGGATAAAGCAATCCAACGCTATGGCCTACAAGCAAATGCCTGTCAGGATATCGTAAGTCCACAGAATGCATTCTTAAGTGGTGGGAGGGCCATCAAACCTTGCACTGTCATCCCAAAATGAACAAAAGGACAAGTGACTATGTCACAGCCAGAAGGGATATTTTATCCATATACTTCACCAGTCACAACAGTATTCTGATACATACCAAGCAGTGCTGCAAAGAACACCCACTGGAATTGAAACCTGTGCTACTATGTGTGGTGGCTGCTATCTACGAGACCCTCTCCACAATATGGGATGCATTACTCTAAAGCAAATCCACCATGAGGGAGGGACGTGGATGGGGGTACAGATGAAAACTGGCACCAATTGGTGACTGCTGAAGCTGAGAGATGGGTACAGGAGGGTTCGTTATATAATTCTCTATGTTTGTATATGTTTAGGATTTTCCACGGTAAGTAGTAAAAAGAGAGAGAGAGAGAGAGAGAGAGAGAGAGAGAGAGAGAGAGGAAACACATTTTCAAGATACTCAAAAGCAAAACATGCCTCTCTCATATCCTTTCTCACAAAACTTAATTTTCAGTCCTCAAAAACAAACAGCGAAAAAACCACTTTTCTTGTGCGTAAGTCACAAGGCAGAAAGGCAGTGATGCATATCTTAAGCCTAGAATATTCCTTAAGAGAAAACTGATTAGAACTATTAACGAAATGTCATTTCTTTTCACAACTTCCCCTTTGTTTCCCATCACACCTCTGAAGGCAGAACTCTGACTCCGAGGAAAATGCCCACTGCCTCAAGGACAGGAGAGAAAACCTACTGCAAAAAGCCAAGATCAGAAACTGGAATCGGCCTGCTGTGGCGATGGTATGAGTGACAGATGACTCATCCTGAGGAGACAAAGTCAAGTTTTATGTGTTTCTCAGGGCTCCTGAAAGATGTCTAGTCAGAAGGGTTCTGGGGCCCCAGTCAGTGTTAGGGACTCCAGACATTTACCGAGCATCCCAGGCTGTCCAGAGACCCCCTACCTTCAAGGAGTTAGAAATCCAGCAGGAAGATAAAGAAAAATTCACATCACAAGGAAGAAGTGCCATAACAGAGGCTTCAACAAAGCGCCTCCAGAGCCCAGCTGAGGAAGGGGCTCACCCTGCTTGAGTCGTCAAGGAGGTAACCTGTGATGGCGGCCTTAACAGACAAACAGGGGCCTGTCCAACACGGCAGGCTGCTGGTGGGGAGGAAGCGTAAGCAAGGGCCGGATGTCTCTGAGGCCTGCAGTGGGGCTGTGGCTGCCACAAGGGGCACCTACTGGGAGAAAGGGGATTGAGGCTGGAGACGTGGGAGAGAGTGGATTCCGAAGGGCCGCGCACACGTGCTGAGGAGCTTGGACTTGACCCTGTGGACCAGTGCTTCTTAAACTAATGGTGGGGAAGGATCACTGGTTGACAACTCCAGCCCATCATGGATGATGCTTACCCCCCTTTTGTAGTTCTCTCCTCATGGACAGGTAACACAGGTGGGCAGACCACACTTGGAGTAGCATGGCTCTAGACAACACCAAGAGTATTTGAGCAGGGGTGCAGCACGGTCCAATTGGTCTTTTCAGAGGGCATGCCTGACAGCAGCGTGGTGGGTGAATGAGAGGGTAAGACAGGCAGCAGAGACGGATGGCAGTCAGGGAGCTATTGCATTAATCTGGGAAATGATGTCGAGAGCCTGGCTAAGGTGCTGACCAGGGGGACAGGGAGAAGGAGTCAGATTTGGGAGACACTTCTTCAGTCTACATGCCAGGACTTGGTGACCCAGTAGCAGAGCATCAATCACTTGATTTTCCAAAGTGGGTGGGCCATTGCCAGCACCGGGAGGAACTATGGGAAGAGGCACATGATAAGAAAGGGAAACTCATATGGAAAGAAGCTTTTCTTCCAATTTCAAATAACAAATCTTTTTCTGATCCTTCCCTCATAAGATATCTCTCTCTAATATCAACCATTCAAGGGACATCTCAGGATCCTGGGCCCATCTGGCTGGGAAAGTGGCCATCTTGCACAGTTAGCATGTTTTTATGATTAGTATAGAACGGTTCTAAATTAGACCCAGTCCTCTGTGCCATGGAAGGGGGTGGGAGTAAGGTTGCTAAAGAGTAACCTGCAATTTGATGAAGATTTGAGTGTCAAAAGTCAGCATTAACTAGCATTGTAAGTTGAGTGCACCAAGCCCTAAACCAGTCCTGGCAATACCAGAGACAGTCCTTAAAACCCCAGCAAGCCAAAGCAAGCTTTAAAAAATTGATTTGACATAAAGCCTGACAGCAACATTCTCAGTTTGCATTCGGGCTGGAAGTGCAGAAATAAAACATACTCAGCCATCTTCACTCGTGAAATTTCAGAGAAAGACAGACAGTGGTGTAGCTACAGTTACAAAATCACAGCTTAAAAAGATCACACCTAACATAAAATGCCAGAGCTCAAATTAGTTTCTGAAAACAAATAAAACTCATTTTCTGTACTAGGTGCAGTTTGCCACGATGGTGTAAGAAATCTCTGTTTCTGGGAACTGCAACACATGTTTGGGTGAGGAACAAAAGCACCTGCCAAAACCACCCTGCGGAAAGAAAGAAAGAAAAAAAAGCTCCCTGGTTTTTGGCCCCTGAAACAAGTAAACAGTTAGGAAACCATGAGATGGAATAAAAAGTATATATTCTACAGAACCCCAGTGTAATGAATTAAAGGTATCTGTTTGCATCGGCACATTTCTTCCATTTCACTGACTCCCTGCTGCCACTCGGGCCCAAGCCCACCGTCTCCCTTGCCTGGACTGGTGCAGTAGCTTCCTCCTGGCCCCATTAGCTTGGTCTCAACACAGCACTTGCTGATTCTGTCAAGTGGAGGCCAGGCGTCTCAGTCAGCTTGGGCTGCCATAACAAACTACCATAGCCTGGGTGTCTTAAACAACAAGTATTTATTTTACACAGTTCTGGAGACTAGAGGTCGAAGGTCAGGTGTCAATATGGTTGGGGTCTAGTGAGAGCCCTGTCCCTGGCTTGCAGAGGGCCTCCTTCTCACTGTGTCCTCACATGGTGGAGAGCACAAGCGCTCTGGTCTCTTTTTCTTCTCATAGAGACCCTAATCCTATCACAGGGTCCTTCCCTCATGACCTGAATCACCTCCCCAAGGCTCCACATCCAAATACCATCACATTGCGGGAGAAAGCTTCAACACATGGATTTTGGCAGTGACACAAACATCAGTCCATAATACCAGGGCGTGTCAGTCCTTTGTTCAGAAACCTCCAATGGCTTCCAAAAAGCCAATGTCCTCACACCAGCCACCAGCTGCTATACCAGTGGTCTCCATGGCGGGTTGGAGGGCACAGCTCGCTGGGAAGTACTCAGGAAGTCTGAGGGCATTTCCTGGTGCTCACAGGGTCTGGGTGGGGAGTGATATAGGCACTAAGTATCGGGGGACCAGGAACACTAGGTGGCCCAGCACAGCCAAAGACTGCCCTGTCTCTGCAGGCTGCTCTGAGGTTCTGCCAGGCACTCACAGGGGCCAAAACCTTTCATGTTTATCCGAGCCTCCAACCTACATGCTTCACCTAAAAGCACAAAAGCACTTTTTGCATAATTTTATGCACTGAATCTTCTCAGAATGGGGCTACTGTCTAAGTCAGGTAAGGCTGGACTTTTGTTTGGAACGGTATCAAGAAATGCTCACCATCTTGGAAACCCGGTCACTGTAGGTATCAGGCGTCCGAGTTTGCATTTTTATCCGTCTGTATTAACAGGCACCGCATTCACTCCGTATAGATCAGTGTCCATATAGATCAGTATGTGCCTGAGCATTTGCATGTCAAATGACATATACGTGATTAAAAATTACTTTCAGGTTACTAATTGGGTAATACATTTATTTCTCCTTAAAACTGTGTGTGTATGTCTATAAATCTCATTTCGGGACAGTAGTGGGGGCAATTTTATAATAAATATTATGTAAAGGGAGTGCTGCACCCCTGCATGACTGGCCCTCTGAGCTCGTCTCTTACTATTCTCCTTCCTCCCCTACTTACTCCTCTCCGACGTCTGTGCTCTTTGGCCGTGCTGAGCACACACTGCCTTTGCCCCTGCTATGCCTTCGGCCTAAAGACTTCCTTCCTTCCTTGAGTTCTTACCCAGATGAAGCCTTGTGGGGCAGTGCCTGTTTAAATTTGCAGCCCCACCCACCCCGACCCCTGCAACCTGGCAGTCCCTATCCCACTTCCCTGCTTAATTTTTCCCCATAGCTCTTATCACCACTGTGTAATGTACTTCCTTACCAGTTTCTCCATTAGAATAAAAGCTTCTATGAGGGGAAGGATTTTGTCTGTTTCCTTCACTTGTTGTATCCTCAGGGCCTAGAAGAGTATCTGGATACCTTCATAAGCCATTGACATATTCGTGGTTTAGAAATACCAATTTTGAAATCTTTAGTTATAATTTCAAGATTAAAACTGAACTGAAAACTCAGGGTCTCCATACATTACCATCTGTAGTCTTTATATAGAAATATATATTGAGGCTACTGGTATCCAGAGCTGAATTTTACGAAAATAAGCCAGTTTATTCTCAGAAAAAAGAGACTTAGAACATGTTGAGTATTACTTGAAATTTTTAGCCCTTAATGGGTGTTTCTCTAATTATTCCTTTAAGTGTTTTTTAGCTCCTCCCTGCTGTCTCCTTTGCTCCTTTCCAGGTCTCATCCTCCCGACTGAAATCCAATCCACCTACCAAGGCTCAGCTCCAACACCCCAGCTTCATGAAGCCTTTCCTGCTAACCCCCCCCCCCCCAGCAGTTCCTAGTGCCTCTCTGAGGCGGTTACAACACTGCCTTGTGTGGAAGTTCTGTGCACTTGTCATTTCTTCCCGCCAGACTATGGTATCCTTGAGGGCAAGGGCCGTCTTTTCCTTTTTTGTGCCCCATACAGTATCTTTCACAGACTAAATTCCGTAAACACACGTTTAATGAAGTAAAAGAGGCAAATTCTTTAAATTCTAAGTTATGAGAGAGAACAGATTGATTCTATGTTCGGCTAAGCACCAAACAAGGCAGGACACAGTTTTGCCGGATACGGCGAGGCTACTTGTTGAAATTAAGGCTTGGAGAAGATCAATTTAAAATACTACATGGAGGGAAAAGCAAAGCAGAAGAATGAAGTGGCTTGGGCAAAAGTTTCTGCCTTGGAAATACTGAAACTGAGGGACCTGCCCTAACACTGAACAGTGAAAATATTAATCAGAATCCTTGTGTGACTTGTTAATTTCTATCTTTGGATGAAATCAGAAATTATGACATTAAAATAACGCTGCTTTTGTTTTAAAATCATTACAAGGCTTAAACATGAAGGAGAGACAGTACAGATGGCATTCTGGGAGCCTGGAACGCGATGCCTAAACGCAGCTCTGCAGTCTTCTTGTGGTCACTCACTCCTGAGAGCTGGTTCTTTCAGCTGCTCAAAGTTCTTACTGATCCAAGCAGGGCCCAGACTGGTGAGGCAGGGTGGTCTATGGTGCCCGAGCTGCCATCATCTATGGATGGTAACTAGGTTTGCTGCTGTATTGACAAGATGATGTGTGACGTTCTGACACATGCCCATATTTTTCCATCTGAAATACTATTTTGGAACATTTTATTAAGGAAAGAAAAACACTTGCTGTGCTCATGAAAATAATGAGTCACAGATTAGTGACGAAAGAGAAAACGCCGGTCAGACCCCAATCTACAGCCAAATGAGAATTATTACTCGACAGAATAATAAGGATGACACTGAAAGACGTAATTCCTGGGATTTGCATGGCTTTACTCAGAAAGATTACTTTGGAAATCGAATACAAGTTCCCAGCTGTAGGACTGCATTCTAACTATCACCAGGAAGACAAGATCATAAAATGGAAACGCGGGAGATTGCTAAATGAGAAACAAGCTCGGTCTTTTGCTTCCCTTAATGTAAAGAACCAATAAAGTAGCTAACTTGGATGAATGTCAAATCTTACAGCCCTCAATTATTCCAGCTTCTATAAAAACAAATGAGGCTTTTGCGGTTAGAGAACATACCTTCTTGTAATTATGATTACAAGATTCTAATCATTAGAACTTAACAAAAAAAATTCAATGCAGCACGTCTTTATAAAGACCAAGCCAGAACTATTAATAGAAAAGCCGAGAGCCATTTAAACATGAAACCTGGTCAGGAAAAAAAAAAAAAAAAAGATAAAGCATGCCACTTCGACTGATGCACTTCGTAGATGATCACAATTCAAGGTGTAAACATATCCCTTTGAATATAATTCTCTTTCCTTGACTCCATTATCCTTTTTTATTTTATTAAATAACATGTAACTGTTTTTTCTCTTTTTCTGGAATACATTTCTTCAGAAGCAGCTGAGCAAGTGACCACATCACCCACGGACCAAATCCAAATTACCTTCTTTTAAAGTCCATTTGATCGAGCCTGTCCTCTTGCTGACAGCATGCAAACTTCCATCCAGGGTTGACACAAACAACAAGGTTTCAGGAAGTGTCACTGTGCTGGGACTTCCAAAAATCTGCAACGAGATGGAGAAGAATCTTCATGGTCAACATGATTCGTCACCGTGGGCATGTATGACCACAGAACACCCCTCCTCCCCAAAGTTTCTAACCATCTTACAGGTGAAGAAACTCAGACTGGAGAGCCTAAATTCCCATCAAGGGCACGTGTCTAGACAACAGCTGAGTCAGGACTAGAACGCAGGTTACCTTATTCTATCTAGGTGGCCATCTTTCCTGCAGACAGACAGGTTTATGACCTAACATGACAATGATGGGGATTTAGAAATAATCCACAGACAGCTTCCACTGAAACAGAGGGAGAAAGGACACTGACCGACTGCCTTCTCTTAGTTATATTTCACTTTCTAAAACCTAGTCATCTTGCAAGACTCCATGATAGAGCGGAATGCCAACATAGCCACACACACCCCTGCGCACTTAGGAAATTTTAAAAGGCGAAGAATTAGGGGACAATGTTTAAAGCAAAATAGAAGAAAAAGCTCTCATTATATAAAGAGTATATATGATAATTAAACACCAAGATTTCAAAAGAGACATGTTATAAAAGAAAATGCATAAAACACAGAATCCAAATTGCTCCTCATAATCAAACTACAGTTTAAATAAAGATGTACCTTTTATGTTCAATGAATTAAAAACATATCTTTTGTTTTAAAAAAATAGCCAAAGATAGTGAAATTCGCTTTCTTACCCATTGCTGGTGGCAATGAAAATTATAAGTTTAATGTAGTCTTTCTGGAAAGCATTAAAGTGTTCAAAATTTTAATTCTGTAATTCTACTTCTATATCCTAAGTAAATAACTCCAGATATGATAAAAAAGTTCTGTGCACAATGATATTCATTACATCCCACTTATAAACACAAATAACTAGAGAGATCCAAATTTCCAATATCTAAATGGGTGAAATAAATTATGGCACATACACTCAGTGGAATATTATATAATCAACAAAATAGCACATGGAAAAAATCTACAACAGAGGAAAATGCTTATATACATTATCACGTGAAAAATACAGAATCTAAAATCTAATGTACACTGTTTATAATTATTCTGGATAGAATTTTTTTTTTTGTCTACCTGTCCTTTAGCTTTGCTAGGAACTGAACCTCATCTACATGGTTTCCATAGGAGCAACTGTGTGTGCACGCACACACATCTGTGTGTGTGTGTGTGTGTGTGTGTGTATGCATGCACTGCACATATGTGCAGGTAATAACTGGTAAGGTTTCCTAGGACCATGTTTTGAGGTATGGGCACATTCAGCAATGCTACCTTGTAATGAGATTTTCTTTTCCTTTGTCACTATACTGTCCCGCAAATTAAATGGTCCCTTTGGTGTTGAATTAAAAACAGTCCAACTTGCTTATACTGAGACAGCTTGAATTTTGGCACAAATGCTATATTAAAAACATGGTTGGCTTTTAGCACCAAACCTAAAGGATTGGGGGGTTACTTGTGCATGGCAGCCTGACCGCCAAATACCTGGTCACTCCTGGGAAAAGCCGGGATGACACCTAGTTAACCCCTTAAAAGGAAAAGCCCAGTGGTTATCTCCAGGGCTGGACAAACATTTCAGTGCCTGCATTCCTTTTCCATGGTGGAGACCAACTGGCAAGAGGGGGTGAAGCATCGGTCAGAACCTGACTCATCTCATCTCTTCTTGCCTGTGCCTGGCCTGTAAGGGGGAGAAGGTCCCCCCTTTACTTTGCCTAGGGCCACGGCCCACTCACCTGGAATGGGGGAAACAATAGCAAGCTTTATCACTGCCTGCTGAGTCTATTCTCTGGGTAAAGCCTTAAACTTGAGGAGGAAGAGTCTGCTCTTAATTCCATCTTTGGAACTAAGAAATCAGTCTTATTTAGACCTGGCTAGGAAAATAGAAGCCTCAAGGGTGGTGCCTGCCCTAGCTGGGAGTCCAGAGGTTATGTACACCAACTGTTAAAATTATTTTAGCGCACAGGGTAGAGATGGTAACAAGCCTCTTCTGGACCTTGTCACACCTGAACTAGAGAACAGCGCATTGCCCAGAGCGCCTGGCCTGGAGAACAGTGGCCCTGTGACAAGACCACTGGGGCTGCAGCTAAACAAGACTTAGGGCTGCCTACCTATTGAGAAGAGGGGTGGGTTTGCAGCTTGAATGTGAGATGGCAGGATTATGTTAGGTAGGGGCAGTTTGGGGACTGAATAAAATAGCAAAGAAAGATGGATGCATACCTGGAGCCAAGAGGTGGAAATCCCTGCTGAGCCCCCCTCCACCTATCAAATCATTACCCCAGGAACCACTATTTTGTACAATAGGTCTTGGGATCACACAAGAGTTAAGTTGAACTCTCTGGATGGGTGAAGTGATAAGAAATTAAACTTGGGAGGTTTCTGTAAATACGTTTTCCTCCATGTGGAGAACAACTGGATGCGAGAGCGAAAGACAGGCAGAAATGGAGAAAGAAGACGGGAACAAACAAACAAACAAACAAACAAACAAAACCCACGGCTGAAAGACTGGGAGGGAGAGCGTGGCCTGCCTTCCACTGTTCCTCAGGCCTTGCCAAGTTCCTGTCCTTGGCTCAGAGATACCCCATCCTTACAATAAATTCCCCTTTTTGCTCAAACTTGTTGGAACTAGGTTTCTGTCGCTCACAAGCAATACAGACTTAAAACACACAGGTACATGCACACAGAGCTGTTAAAATATATACATAGAAAAAAAGATGAAGAAAATCGTGCAAAATTATAGCAATAGCTTTTTCTCTATTTTCTAAGTTTTCTATAATGTGATCATGTAATCTACAATGAATTTTTCATAAAATAGAAAGGAGATGGACAAGTTAGCAGGTGGGAAAGAAGCTGGAATATAAAGAAGCTTCGGCAAGCTCCTAAGCTCCAGGTGAAGCGCTTTCCATGTCAGGATATTAGACAACTCGCCCAACTTTGATCATTAACATCCAGCAGACAAGGGACCTGAGTTGGAAACACAGAGGTCTCCGGTAAGATGTGTGTATCCAAGAACAGAAGAGTTCTGCTGCTGTTATAAAACCCTACAGTACAATTATAATAAACCAAATGCCCCAAAGATATCTTATCACAGTATTACTATTAAAAAGGGCTAATGTTGAAGAAAATTGATCAGTGCTACTTCACTACTAGTGTGGAAACAAAAGCCACCTGCCTGTCTGAGCAGCTTGGAAATCACAGAAGAGCGACTGTCTATGGTTGGTCGGTGAATCGAAATAAAACACTAATCACATAACTAACACAGTCTTCTAAAAATGTCAGCAATACCAGATGGGCTAGACGTTGAATTTAGCAACTGAGAGCACTGACAGTTAATCACAATGTCCGCAGTAACATCACAAACCCTATCACACCCAGGTTTTTCTTTTTTGAAGGCTCCCAGTGGTTTCAAATTAGAATTGCCCGAGAGTTACTCCAAACAGTGTCATTCTCTCAGAAGGCAAATTAATATTACAAAATTTCCCTACCCTGGCATTTTTTTAAAGCCTGAAAATGCCTGCCTTCAAAGGCAGTTGCTAAAACTCACATGAATTAAATAAGCTGCTAGATGCCTGTTGCGATACTGAGCACCGCTGAGAACGATTTGTACCTGAACATCTAAAAACACTGCTTCACAGTAATGAACTTGCACGTTACTTCCACTCAGCCATTTCAGATGTCAGTGCTCCCTTTTCTCTACGATGGATGAAATGGCGAAAGGAACTAGAGGTATATACACGCTAGTGTCCAGAGAGCCTGAAAAACGGAAAGAAAACGCTCATTCTGCAGATGTACTTTAAGTTGACTACCTGGAATCTGACCCATTTTTCAAGCTGTGGGATACATGCACCTGGCTTTGATGGTGACTTCTAACAAGTAAATACAGTAGCACCATGGAGGGGGAGAATGGTAGTGGCGGGTGATGTAGTCTTAGCCTAAAATAAGACCTCCATTCGCTAACTGGTCCTCATGGAAGTCTGACACAGACCCCCTCACATGAGGTGACCCCGAGATAACAATTCTGGAACGACCCAGCCTGAGGACTGTGAAGCCTGGCAATTCAGGGCAGATGCTGCTGGCGCATAGCTGCTGGGCAAAACGGCTTCTTTCACTTCGGTTGACTCAGTGGTAAAGCAGTCTTCACTGCAGACCTGCTCAGCCGGGGCGTAACAAGTCTCCCACCCATGAGAATAAATGCCATTCTGGGGCTGGATCCTCACGTTCAATGTTCTGATTATAAAGCAAGATTTCCCAGAGTCGGGCAGCTATACTAGTTCATAAGATGCACCGCTCGCTTTGCCTTCACCACGAAGACCTGGAAGCAACTGCCAACCGCTTACACGGATGATTAAACGGTAAGTCGCCGGCAGTTTCATTCTCTAATATTCTAAACTCAGCTAATTATTAGTTGCTCGTGCATTAATTAATTCAACTCCTTATATTTCAGGTAAGAAAAAAATATTTTCTAAAGTGAGTTCTGAAATACCTTTGTTTATAAAACGTCTCCGGGAAAGAGAATTATGGACAAGGGACAGGCAAGTATTTAAGCAGCATAAAAATGAATGAAACAACCTCTAATACCCCCCACCCCCACAATCTAACTAGTACTGGGGACTCAGGCCAGGAGGTGGCTCGCAGAGGCTGGAGGAGAACCACCAGTGAAGCCCCTGGGCTTGGTTTCGCTGCCACATCTGTCACAGGAGGGCCTGCTCCTTTCTACTCACCCTCTGGTCCTAGAGGAAGAACAGCAGGGAGGCACACTGCCAGCTCCCTCTAAGACTCAGAACACAGGAACACGCACTGCTCCTTAGCAGGGCTTTCAGGAATGCTGCATTTCCCAAAGAAATACAATTCTTAAATTGCAGACACACGTTTCAAGAATTGGTTCACAGGGCCGGCTGAGTGGTGCGTTGGTTAAGAGTTGGCTTGGGACGCCCGCTCTGAGCAGCGGGGTCCTAGTTCCAATCCCACATACGAGGGCCAGTGACACTGCACCCTCTACAGCTAAGATGGTGAACAACAGGTCGACCTGGAGCTGGCAACTGGGTAGGCTGCAGCCCCTGCTGCAGTGGGCTGCTGTAAAAAGCTACCGTGAGTTGCTGGCAGCCAGCGTGAGCTGCTGTGAGCAGCCGCCGGCGAGCAACTGCCTCACCTGGGAAGAGTGCAATGATAATACCAACATGGGCCAGTGAAGCAACGTCCTCCACAACTAGATTTAGGAACAAAAAAAGGACAGCAAGTTGTCTGTTCCCCTTCCCTGATTCCCCAACAGTGTTCCCTCCCCCAATCCCCCAATAAAATCTTTAAAAAAAAAAAACTTTTCTGTGAATGCTCTCCCCTTCCCTACCTCCCCTCCAACAGATCATAGTATTTATAATAACATTAGAATACAATAATCTGGCTAATAATAAAATGGTGTGTTTTTTTTGTTTGTTTTTTTTTTAGGAGTAACACACTGATTTCCAGGATTTGTTCAGAGGTTGCCTTTTTTTTTTTAATAACTTTTCCTCTATGTTCATTGGATTAATGTTATATTGCATAATCCTAACTTTAGTCTTATTTATTTAAGGTTAATAAAACGGTTCCTCCAAACTAAACTATAACTCTAGCAAGAATATTGGCATGTTTCCATAGAGTATCATGACACAATGTAGTATGCACGTAAATTCTTGGAACCTACAACCTGCGATCAGCACCCAGTCTGCCTTCCGCAGGGCAGGGCTCCTTGCCAGGGCTCAAATCCACCGGACAGTGGCCACAGAGGTAAAACGAAGGAATAGTGACTTCAGAGTTAATTTTGGTTAATGAATATACTACACATTACGGTATTACAGGTAAGACTTAAAACAAGTATGCAAGTGAAGGAAGGATTACCTAAGAAAGATTTCCGAGATATTCTGTTTTACTACTAACTTAGGACACAAGAAATCTTGAGAACAAGTAAAGCAGCATGTCACCAAATGTAGAATAGATTTCAAATGGCTTAGAATGTGCTAAGGAATCAGAGCTTATAATTATTAACTTAGCAACACTGCTCGGAGGTGACAAGGGCATTCATTGTTCTCCTGGCTATAATTAGTGAACACCACAGGATGGATGAGCTGATTTTAAGAGATATCAGTAAAACACTTTCGGGTGTGCCATAATGGGACACCAGTACAATAGGGCTTCTCACACACACAAAACTATCAAGCCAACTTGTGCATTAACATGTTAATTCAGCAGGAAGCACCTCAAAATAGTATTCTGTAACACAGTCCCTTGGCAGGCACTAAATGATATTCAAAAAAGGACATATGTGTCTACCATTCTTCTATTTGCAGCAATTGTGTCTACTTCAGATTATAAACTCCCACAAAGCCCCGCTCTTTGCAATTCTGGCTTCTTTACAAAAGTACCCAGCAGAGTACTGTCATTCTAGTGCCACTTGGTCACAAGATAGAAGACTGTGCCCAGTGATGGCCAAAAAACCCGTCAAGAATTCACCAAAGCAGCATAAGGCTGAAATCAGTGCCTAGTAAATGAGAGCACACACCCATTACATAGAGGTCTCTTGTAAAAAAACAGAGTCCACATAAGTAGAAACCTTATACTGATCAGGAGCGGGGGTCACACCAGCGGTTCCCAAAAACCTTCCTTTGAAGGTATCTTATGGAAAGGCCTGATTAGACCCATACAACGAAGAGTTTTATTCTAATCAAACTCTCATCTACACACCTGATCCAACAGTAAAGTACTCTTCCCCAAATATAGAGATGTCTAAACAGCCATCTGTACACAGTGGCACAGAAAACTCATTGGGTCTCATCTCCTGTCTACGAAATTAGGATAAAGACGAACAGAATTAAAACATTGGTGATATTGAGAGACTTCTCTTGTTTAATTGTGCCTCTGTTTTAATGATTTCAGTCGACTACAGAATCCTTCCAAATTCTGTTATGCTTCCTTTGACCTGCGTGTAGGTCAGCAACAATCCATCAACCATAGACTAGTTCCTTCTAACCAGCCCACTGGCTATTGTGTTTCCTGATATTAAGTCAACAAAGGTAACCATGACATTTGCTTTGGATGGGAGTCAAGTGTCTGGTTGGGATGCAGTAAAGGGCAAGGCCTAACTGAACAGCACTGTGTCGTTTCCAAACTAAGTAACTGAGAGAGTTAAACTAAGTATTTGTGGCAATTCTTGTGTGTGGTGTAATTAACCACCACCCAAGACAGTTACAATTCTTCGGTTTAAGCTGCTCCTTCAATGGGTCTGATAAAAGGTTCCTCCTAAGTCCACTTTATTTCTGAGCACAAAGGTATGCCAATTTCACAACAGGTGAATATAGCTCCCCCAAACTGGTTTTGGGGCCCCAGGCTAAGTATCTATTCAAGCATCTGGCAGTTCCATTTTTCTTCATGGTCCCTCTGCCATCAATTTATATTGGCACCATGAGAGGAGGAAATACATTTGGGCATAACAGGTGCTCCAGGAAGCCTTTCACCACACAGGTCAAGGAAACAAGCCCTGTGCTTAGAGTGGTATCAAATTCGTAAGGTCCCTAAGCATTTTGTAGGTATGAAAAGTAAAACTCAAGCTGTCACAGTCATTTAGTGGTTGAGATTTAGAAGGCAGGGATTGCCACTATTATTATGTTACCTTCATTAAATGGAAACAGCACCAGTTTAGGTCTGTAAAAACTGAGAAACCTGTTAGGCTCCCTTACCTTAATGAAGCAGCATCATAAAAAACTAAACTAATAAAGGTCTGATTTAGACCAAAACTTCTTATAAGAAGTCAGACATGATCCATTCGAGTATGTATATTTATCTGCAGTTAAACGTACTATTAGGAAGTCCTGATATGAAAACCCCAAGGTGGGGGAAAAAAGCCTCGATTAGATAGCAAATTTTTCAGTCCTGATAATAGCAACTAATCTGAAACTGTCAATTTTGCTTTATACACTTGGTCAGAGAATTCTTTTGGGGGGAGGGGACGGAAGGGTCAAGTAGAAAGGGGATAAATTCTCTAAATAAAAATTATCTACAAACAACTGTATTTATGACATAATTGCCATCTACGCTTGCCAGATGTTGCCAAGCTTTACAAGAGAAGTTAAACACTATGCAATATGCCTCCAGTTGAGATACCTGGCCAGGCCGACTTCCCCTAGCCAGAATCCCCATTGTTTGAAGTCCATCTGAGGATTATCCACTTCCCTACTGGCCCAGTCCACCAGACGGCTTTCCCATCTCCAATTAGCTGGAGAGTCACTGAAGTCCATATGGCTCCCTACAACACAGATCAAACAGGGCTGTTTACAGCCTCTGAGATAGGTCATTTCAGAGATGAAAAGGGCTGAAGAGATCACTATATCTAACCCCCTCATTCACAGCAGAGGAAGTCAAGGCCCCAAGAGGTGAAGTGACTTGCCCAAGGCACCGTGGACAGTTAACCGTAGACACAGGACTGGAACCAAAGTCTCCGTCTCTCTGTCTGGTCCTTTGCCCACTGCACCGCACTACAATTTCAATACTTTAAATCACGGTTCTCTGAGAACCATAAGTTTCAATTATTTCAGGCCGGCCTGGAGGGAGCTCCCCTCTGAATCCTGCTTGGGCAGATCGACTCTCTGCTCTGAGGCAGGGATAGGATCTTTGGATGAGACCAAAATGTAAGCTATCGATTCTACATAGACACCCAACATACCAAAAGGCACTGCAAATTATACAGGGTGGGGTCTTTAAAAGACAAAAATGTTCTGGGTAAAAATTCCTGAGATCCCACTGTCGATCTAAATGGGTGGGAATACCACCACAGAAAGTCAAAGGTCACAGCTCAGCCACCATAAAAACAAACCCTGCAATACACATTTATCCAGCTCAGTTCTAATGGTTTTTAAAAAAATGCTCTTTGATGATGATGATAATACAGTAGCCACTGCCAGTTCCTTTGATGAAGCGAGTCATTCTTCCAATGCCAATGCCAAGGAAATGCACATTACTGATTAGCACAAGACAACTCCTTTGAACAGCAAGGACCATTTTAATGACCAAACATGCACTGATGAGCTGCACACCGTCAGCCACGACTGCTTCACTTTGCAGGAATCGATGCTCACAAAAAAGGAAGGAAACGCGGATCTGAATACTGACTTTTTCACGTGAAAAATACCTTCTGGGCCCGATTTCCATGATTTCAGCATAGGGTTTCTATTTCCTAGGCTCCTCTGAGAGGCAAATGTAAACATCTTTATGCAATACTCACACGTTTGGGCAGAGACAGGAAAGCCTAAGAAACTGCATGGGAGGCTGTGTTGGCACAACCAAATCTACATACAGAGTTGTGGTGTGAAAACTGAGGACTGAGAACAAGTGCGAAGCAAGATGGAGCAACGTGGCTTCCTCCAGCTTATCAAGGGGTAGGCAGGAAACAGAGGCAGGAAAGAATGCCTGACAAGGAGATACCAAGCCTTTGGATTCAAGGAAGAAGCCCTTTCAGACACCAAAGAGAACAGCACTCTCTTCTGAGAAAGGAAAAATGGCTGTCCAGGGCAGGGACGGGGAAGGGATGTGTTTTTATAGGACACACTCTGCAAGTGGGCTCCATTTCCCCAGGGATCACTCTTCCTACAGTCACCATCCTGGTCAGGCTCCTCGCCTGGAGGTCATGCAATCTTACTGCCAATTTCTCCAGGTCAGAAAAGTGGCTTACATGGGCCCCTGAATTGTGTGGCAAAGTGGCTAAGCTTCCAAATCTGGTTTTTCTTTTGAAAACTGAGGAACAGCAGTATCTCTTTAACTGCTAAGGAAGCAAAATAAGTATTAAGATTTTTCAAAAAATTATGTAAATATCAGGGAAGATCATTTTATTGAAGAAATTGATGATAGCCAAAGATACCTGCAGAAAACAAACTCAAAAACCTGACTATCCACTCTGACTCAAACCCCAAATGCTCCTCATCTCTAACCCCTCGTGGGCAATAATCTAACAGCTGCTGCTGACAATCTGGAACAATTAAGAAAAGGTTAAAATATGTTTGGTTTGTGGTGTTAAAGAAGGAAGAAAAGTATAACTGTTGAAAAGATTTTCACCAAACGGGACATTTTACGTGCTGGGATTGTATTTGAATTATCTGGAAAATCACTTATATAGTACCCCTCATTTTCTGATGATGCTGAATAATTCAACCTATACAGAGGGTGCCAAAAAAATATACACATTTTAAGAAAGGAAAAAACTGGGGCTGGCCGAGTGGCTCAGTTGGTTAAGAGCTCGCTTGGGAGCACCAGCTCTGAGCAGCAGGGCTGCGGTTCGGATCCCACATGAAGGGCCAGTGACACTGTGCCCTCTACAGCTAAGATGATGAACAACAGCTCAACCTGGAGCTGGGCTGCCGTGAGTCGCCCGGGACGGTGTAAGCTGCAGCAGGGCTTCAGTGGGCTGCCATGAGCTACATGAACGGCTGGCAGCCAGTGTGAGCAGCTGGCAGCCAGAGAGAGCTGCTGTGAGCCTCAGTGAGCAGCCGACCAATGACCGGTGACCGACTGCCTCACCAGGGAAGAGCACAATGATCATACCAACATGGGCCAGTGAAGCAACGTCCTCCACAACTAGACTGAAGAACAAAACAGCAATTTGTCTACCTGTCTGTTCCCCTCCCCCAATTACCCCCCAAAAAAATCTTTAAAAAAAAAGAAAGGAAAAAACCGTTTTTAAAATTGTAATAATATACACTGATAACAAGAGATGAACACAAGTCACGTTTGACTTCTGCAATTACAAGAGGAGCTCAAAGTGGTTACCATCAGCATCCAGACGCTTCTGATTATGGTGAACTACTGCTTGAGCAATGTTGACCAAAGTGTCTACTTGTATGGCTGTGCATGCTGTTTCAATTTCTTCACACAGTAACAAACTTATCACAACGCGTGCAATTGTTGGGCGTGTTGGAGGTTCTGTTGCATACTCAGGCCTCCATTGTCATTGTACTTCCACAACGTTCTTGAATTCCAAATACCACTTCAAAATGGTCTTTCGCTCCTCAAATGACAACCGTGATTCCGCCATTTTCTTTGACTGTCCTGCCTGTTGCATGGTGACCATAGCATTCATTTGATCAACGCCATCTCTTAAGCGAATGTCATACTACACATTGCTACTGTAATTCAATTCAACCTCAAAAAGTAATACATAGATAACATCCCTTAAAATGTGTATACATTTTTTTGGCACCCCCAGTATTTATTTGTTAAGCTTCAGTGTAGTGCCTGGCCAGTATAATGTGGCTGTTAGAAGGGTGAACTCTGGAGCCAGACCACTCTGGGCAGTCACTTACCTCCGTTCTCTCACTCATCAAATGGGGATAATAATAATACCTACTTCAAAGGGTTGTTGGGAGATTTAAATGAGTTCCTATACGTAAAGCTCTTAGATCAGTACCCAGTATACAGTGAACGCCATATAAGTGTCAGTTATTATGATGATTAATCAAGGACTGTGTAGGACACTAGGATCTAACAACAGCGATCTGATTCCTGTCTTCATGGAGCTAACAAGAACCATAGGAGTCAAATACATGCACAGGATGACGAATTGCAGTACGTGCTATGAAAGAGACATACAGGGAACCATGAGAGCATAACAGGAGAAGCTGATCTGGTCTTGTGTTGGGGGGGGGGCGGGGGGGGGCGCAGAGTAAGGGATTACCGCGTCAAAGGTTTTCCTGAAAGAAGTGACATTTGAGTTAAGATCTATAGGAAGGGGGGAAGAAAGGGAAGAATTTCCTGGACAGAGCGAACAGCCTGTACAGAGGCCCTGGGACGGGCGATAATTTACTGTGTTTGCTGATAGGCCAGTGCTGCTGGGGAAAGCAGAGCGGGCAATGGACAAGGCGGGGCTGGGGAAGCCGGCGGAAGCCAAGTGTGCCCTCACTTGTGACCTGTGCAGCTTACAGAAAAAGCAGAAAGGCGTGCTGTCCATATTGGTGTAAAGCAAATCTGGAGGGGAAAAAAACGCTCCTCTAACATGAAGGGTTTGATATACCAAGCAAAATCTGTGTTCACACCCTTGGTGAGTCTTCTCTGGTGTTTTAATGTATACTAACGTTAGACTGCTGTTGCTTGGCTGGTTTACAGCTGAGTATGAGCATAACACACCAAAACTTCACGGGAGAGTTTAATAATAATGTTGTTATTAATAACTCCACTGCAAGGTGTCTTGCTTTGAGCCCCCTCGTCTGAGGGACTTCTCTGGCCAGCCACCACACACAGATCAGAAAGCTCCCTCTGATAGCCCAAGGACTGAAACATGCCCCCTCTTCTCTTTTTACTCTCCCAGGGTGCTCCATCTCCCCAGGACCCGCAGTCAGTTCCAGGTTATT
Source organism: Hipposideros armiger (assembly GCF_001890085.2). Classification (NCBI taxonomy): domain Eukaryota; kingdom Metazoa; phylum Chordata; class Mammalia; order Chiroptera; family Hipposideridae; genus Hipposideros; species Hipposideros armiger. The sequence goes on from NW_017731384.1 coordinate 2,322,333, forward strand.
TTTGCGCCAAAAGGCAGAATCGTGGGGGTTCTAACCATATAGAACAAAGTAAGTCTCTGGATCACAGTCTCACATTACTCAAGTGGGTTGGCAAGAATATGAAGGATTTATCAATCTCTTCCAGGCACTCCCTGTTTCACACCTCTTCCTGTTGGCTGACTCCTCCATGTCCAACTCACTTGCTAGTTACTTATTTCAACCCTCCCCACTCCAGGCTGGATGCACTTTTAACCTATAGATACACAGAAAGAAAGGTCCTGTTATGTGTAAGGCCTATAAGATTCCTGCCTTCGAGGACTTTACCACCTAGCAGAGACACAGGGCATCACAAGGGGAGAGACGGTAGGTTCCACGACTGAGCCTTCTGAAGGCTGAGCTGTCTGCGTGCCCAGACCTTGCCCAGAGCAGTTCCCTATGATTCTGAACCCACACTTCCCTGCTCAGGCAAATCCTGTGTTTGTGTAACTCCAAAGCCTGCTAATCATGCTCTCAAAACTCCAAGTTAAAGAAACCCAAAGTTCCTCAGGTATCCCCACGAGCCTGGTACACGCTCATCAGATGTTTTTTGGGGGTGGGGGTGAGGGTGGGGGGCACGAATGAAGCTGAAAGAAGGTGAGATGGGACACAAGGCTATGTGTCCTGATTCAGGCTCTGGGCAAGTCCTTACATTTCTCCTGGCAGAAGTAGCTGATTCTATAAAGTAAGAAGGCTGGGTTGGATTTTTCTAGCCCTAACCAGTCAAAATATACCTAAACCCACCTAAGAATCTGAGAGAGTTCAGAAGTCTCGACACCTTTGGACACAGTCATCCCCAATCCTACTCTTTCAACAGCCCAGTGTCTCCACTTATCTTGAAGTATTGCAACACTGGAAATCAGTAACAATCTGATTCACTTTCAGATTCAGGGCGGGGGAAAAGAAATACCACAGAAATCAACTAATGTTATGTGGGAGGAGGTGGGTGACTCCCAAGGATACATACATGCTAGAGACTCTGAAACCAACCATCCCCTAAACTGAAAGGGAGATCTCTCTTCTTCTCCAAACCACAAATCAGATAAGTGATAGAACTTTACCCAGGTACTGAAAGCCCCAGAGATTTCCAAGTACTGAACCATCAGAGCAAGAAAGACGATTTAGGGTTGGTTTTAGAAGCAACTGTGGTTTGGTTCCCAGTCAGTTGAATACCAAAACTACAGATAAACTTGTTCTTAATCTCTATGTGTAAAGGAAACCGTTTCTTCTTTGCAAAACCAGACCACAGCAAGTGGAAAATGAACCCTAACAGAACTACAGAAGGCCACTCACTGGGTTGTTCAGAGAGGGGTGGTGCCTTTGAGGTCGGAGATTCCCTGAAACTGCTTTTACACTTTTCTGGCAGTATTTGAATTTATCTGGAGATCTTATAAATACTTGCACAATGAAAAAAATATTTTTAATTTTGTTTGTAAAATATATATATATCAATCAGCTCCTTGAATAACGTTTTAACACTGATGAGATGCCATAGGAACTTAACTATTGCTTATATCAATCAGCCTATGGTAAAACTAGTTTCATTATACACAGTTTTCCTTAAAGTTGCAGAACCTGTCGACAATGTTAAGTGAAGGGTTACTTACTGTATACACCACACTTGTGTTTGGGGGCAGAGCCATCACAAAAATCAACGAATTGCTGGCTCTTGTCCCCTGAGTCCTAGGGGTTTCTGAAGTTTCTTTGACACGATTTTAAACTTTCTCTTGTTATGGTGTCATTAAGAACTGACAATAGTCACACTCAATATCTCATTTGCTCAGGATTTTCAATCATACATGTGCTGTCAACACCAGAGCTCCAGAAGATTAGATGAGAAACACACTGGAGAACAGACCTGTATATTAACCCCAACACTAAGAGATGCAATGCCACTCGGAGGGCCAGTGGGAAGGGCTGTCGTCTAGAATACAGTGGTCAGGGAAGGCCCCACACACTGGCTGGGCCCTCCGGGACAGGTAAGCGACACCTAAAGACACCACAACTCATTATTGTGGCAACTTCCAGACCCCTATCTTCCCTTGCTCTACTCTATATTTTCTTTCTTTCTTTCCACAGATTTTTATCACCTTCTCACATTCTATGTGTATTTATCATGATATCTTACTGTCTCTGCCAAGTAGATGTAGGTTCCATGAAGACAGGAGTCTTTGCTTTGTTCACTGTGTCCCAAGTGCCTCAGACAGTGCTTAGCATATAATATACACTCAATAAAATTGGTGAATGAATGAATGGATGAACAGATGGAATCCACGACATCCAGGAGCTAGGAAGCTGGGAGGCTCAAAGCAAAGCAGCCTTCCCATCTTCAGCCACTCGGGTGAACGTGAAGCTGTGCAGCTGGGGGACTAGTCACCTACCCTAAATGGTGTTCCTAATTTGGGAAGATATTTAGAAATGGACCCGCATAAGAGATCTGCTAGTTCCATGGCCTAGTTTTACCAATGGGGAAACAGGAAGTAACTCATTTGCCCGAAGTTGCCTAGCTGGCCAGTACTGACCGTCTCATCTCCCCACTCCCACTACCTTTTTATCGTATGGGTCAAAACACGTGTGGGGGTGAAAAAAAAAAGACTGCCTATAATCTACATTTCAAAACAGCTACGATGACAAACTACGCCTATCTATCTACGCGAGGAGGGCAGAACTGGAGCTGCCTCTTGGGATTTCCTTTTGGCATCAAGTTCGGTGGGGAAACACAGCCCTGGTCCCCAAGTTTACCCAGGTCTGGTAGGTCAGATGCCAAACCCCGTTCAGAGGTCACTTCAAAGAGTGACCTTCCAGTTCTACTGACGCCTTGAAACGTGGTCCCAGCAGAGCTTCAGATGTGATCCAGCCCGGTCAATGTGACATTCAGAAGTGAGTTTCCTCTTGTTTCTATACCAGCTGTTAGGGTTCTTTGAGGAATAATTTAGTCCAGTGGCTGAGACGACTGACTAGCCACGTCCTGCGCCGCGTTCTACCGACAGACCTTTCAACTGTGCGCCTGCTGTAAAGGCCCTTCGTGCTGCGAGGCTGATAGCTCGCCAGCTCCCACATGAAAAGGGGAAGCAGAGTATCACCAACTGTCCGCTCCTACAACTTGCTTCCAACATACACATTCTCACCCTGATAAGAAAGTTCCTTTTTGTTTATATGCTTCGCTTCATTCTTGTGCTTGAAACTATTGAACTTCTCCCACCAATTTCTTCAATACCCAGGCCCCTTGGCTGTTTCACTCTGGCAACAGAAGGCTCTTTTAAAACTCGGATGATGATTTCAGCCGCCAGGATGCTGTATTGTTTTGATTCCTTAGGCCTCTTAACACATGGAGAAGGCAAAAACAATGAGCAAGCATAAGTGGAACTTTAAATAATTCTAAACACCGTATAATTCAAATACATTTAAAGTGTGTTTGAACATAAGGCCAGCTATCAGTCCAAGCTGCCTTTTAAAAAGCAATTTCAGCAGTTAGTACTCAAAGAAAAAATATTCATCTGTCTGGAATTACTTGCTCTTTAAGAGTTGGGCAACATAATATATTAGAAAAAAACCCATAATGCTAGGCTCTCTAGTTCCAGTTCTGCTGCTAACCAGCAGAATGTAGTGATCTCAATTCTCTATAAAATGAGCCAAAAGCTCTCTCCCGTCTGGTCCAGGGCTGGGATTACAGGCCACAGGTAGACACAGTTGCTCTGTCCAGGATTAAGACACAAGAATTACTTGATGGCCTCAACCTGGCTGCACATTAGTCACCTGGGGCTTTAAAAAAAGAAAAAAATATATATATATATAAATAAAATTATATATATATATATATATATATATATATATATATATATAATCTTTTTTTTTTTAAGAAAGGATGTCAGCCTCCATTCCTAAAGATTCTGATTTCATTCCCCTGGGGTGGGGCCTCGGCATAGGGTTTTTTAAAAGCTCCCCAGGTGACTCCAGGTGACTAAATTCAGCCCCAGCTGACAAGCACTGCCTCGAGTCACACATTCCTAGTTGCAGCTGTGGCCTTTCTGTACAGGTGTTTCTCTCACTCCTAGAAACCCCTCAGGAGTCACGGGCCATTTGCTTTAAGAGGAAAGAGAGCTGATTTAGTTTGAGCAACAAACTCCTCCGACCCAACTGGAGATCAATGACAATGTCAGTTTCTGGGGATTCGACAGCACTGTTTGTTCAGAAAATGTATGAAAAAAAATTCAGTTTCCATGACAAACACTCCTGCGGCCCAAACAATTACTCCCTCATGGGAAACAGAGGGGGGCAAAAATAATCCACTGGAGAAAGGGGTGGTTTTGAATTATAATTATAAATTAGTCTACTAGCTAGGGAAATCAGGTTTAATACATAACAGGACAACCCTGGATCAGGGTTCATTTTTAAATTGTGAAACATCATGCTGAGTGAAAAATGAAACTGGCTTGGAATAATCACAAACCATTTATCTCCTGGGGTTTGGCAATGTTAAAATTAATCTCATTACTGATATGAGGGGCCTGTCAAGGGGGCACCACACACTATGGGTCATGTCCACCCAAACAGATATCCTGGAAGCCCCCTTCTCATTCTGCAGAATGAAACACTACTGATGAGATCTCATTCAAGAAGATAGATCACAGCTAAAGCAACATCTGTCTCCCTTCCAAAAAAATTCACAACCCACTTGCCTGATGATAAAACAGCTCCTTGTTTTATTGGTCTTAATGAGCCTCAAAGAAGAATTCCATTAATATTTGCTGAGTGCCCACTGCAGTGGGTATGGCCGACTCACCATGCCAAATGCTACAGAGGATGCGATGATAAGCAAGACAGGGTCCCTGCCTTCCAGGACAAACCAGCAAGAGAAGTGACACCCCCACCCCCACTCAAGGCACCTTCCTGGCCCCTTCCTCTCTCCCTCATTACACTCTTCTGAGACCCACCTAAGCTAACCTGAGTCCCCACATTGTGGTCCAAGGTCCACTGTCATTCTCCTGTCATCATAGACTCATTCCCTGGTGTCAGAACTGCTTGGGAGCGGGGGGCTTTGCAAAGGCAAATACCCCAAGCCAAGCCTGATAATTACACAGTTCCATCTTTTCAGGATTCCTTGAGGAAGGCTGTCACTGTACTATGGAAGAGCAGCTTTGGTTAAAGGTTTCTAAGACATGAACTTTCAGTTTTGCTATTTCAGAAACATTTCTGGGTGAGATCTTACTGACAAACAAGCACCTGCTTGGATATTATTAGACTTCAAGCAAAGAAACAAGCTTAAACTGTGAATTAGGTTTAAAGGTCTCTTAATCTCCACTCTCTATGATCGTTGCTGGATCTGGGTCCAGATTCGAGAAGAGATGGTCTCGCTGAGGGAGAGTCTCAGGTGAAGGCAGTGTTTCCTGCTCAAAGCTGCATTTTCTCCTACTGAAACACAGGGTGAGGCCACAACTCTTACGGGAGGAACAAGAGCATTATCTGAAGCTTACAAATCTACTTTCTTCTTTTCCCTGTCCTTTTCTAAATCCCATCTCTCACTGCAACGTGGCTGGACCACCTCCTCAGGATGTGACTGGGTTAGCTAGACTGATTTGTGCTAACAACGGCACGGCACGAGAACATAAGCACTGCAGGGGCTGCTCTTCAAAGAGAAACAGGAGGATCAGGTTCAAGGTTCAGTTCCGCCACTGGTGCATGACCTTGGACAGGTCCAAGGTTCCATGACCGGCTCTGGCCTCGACTTCCTCATCTGTCTGCTCAAGGGAACAGAGCAGGGCTGTGATTTTTCTTCAACTTGGGAGGGGAAGGTGATGCCTGAAATAGAGAGGTTTATGCCCCAAATCACCCTCGAAGGTTCTAATGTGCTCCCACTGTTTGTTACTGGCTGGCATGCACCCAGTTCCTTACGTGGGGGTGGGGTGGAGCAAATACTGAGATTCATTGGGTTAGACCAGCCAGATCCCTTCTAGCTGTCTAACCTACTCCAATTCTAGTGGCCCTGGGAGGCACTTATACATTTATTCATATACGCTCCCGTTGCTCAGAATATTTCTGGATTTTTAAAAAATTCCCTTCAAGGAATATATTTTTGAATCTGCTACATGGTAGAAAGTCTTTAGCTGGTTTTTAGAAGTATACAAAAAAGGATATCCAAGTGTCCTCAGTAAATTGTGCAATCAAGCTAAGAATAGTTTTCTTCAAAACCTCAGTGTAAACGATGTAAAAGTTATAGTCAAGCAAAGATAGGAAGGTAATTGGGAAACGTTTTAAGTTGTGTAAGGATATTGGCGTAAGAGTAAATATTTGCTTTTTTAGGGTTCCTGTTTTTGTTTTAAAGTTGAATTATTAAATAGATTAAATAAATTATTAAATGAAGTACTGAAAAGTAAGAAAAAAAGATTGACTTGTATGACATAAACATTGACTCTGAAGGAGTGATTATTTTGAAAGTGACAACATCCCTTTGGATAAGTTTACGTATGTTTGTGGAAAAAACAAAACAAAAAACACCAAAGGCATTATGTTATTGTCAAGTGGTACTTTAATCTTCCCAGGAAAAACATCTGTAGGGCCAAGCTGTATATTTTAAAAACAGCTGCCTCCAAAAGGGATAACCAATGCATCAACTCTTGATTTATGAAGTCTTGAGGTAAAATTGTAAATGGCCCCACAGCCAACTATAGAAAGGATCTTGTCTGTAGGAGGTGAGCTACTCTCAAAACCAAACTCAGATAACCCTGAGGTATTTCAGGGTGCTCATGGGACCCACATCTGCTAGAAAGCTGATCTGAAACCACTGCAAACCCAAGGGCCCTGCATATAAGTTATTTAACGAGTTAAAATAAAACATTAGCTCTTAGGTACATAAGGTGTCATCAAGAGAATGTCATGGCTACTTACGTCTTTAAAATGTAAGCAAAACAAAATTCAAACATTCCCCTTTCACTTGACTTAAAATCCACACTGCTCAAAGAAAACAGTTAACTTTAAAATTGTTATCATAAACCCAATTTAAGGATAGTTTTGTGCTTTTTAAAACATCCAACATTGTTTGGAGGCTGGAAAGGGGACTATAAGAGTACATCCGATCAGCAAATTCCATTTCCAGGAAGGCAATAATTAAGCAGTTAAGATGCATTTAAGAGTTTAGCGGGCCGGCCAAGTGGCACATAGCTTAAGAGTTGGCTTGGGACGCCAGCTCTGAGCAGCAGGGCCCCAGTTCAGATCCCACATGGGCCAGTGACACTGCCCTAAGATGGTGAACAACAGCTTGACCTGGAGCTGGGCTGCCGTGAGTCGCTGGCGATAGCGTAGGCTGCAGACTCTGCTGCTGTGAGCCACTGTGAGTGGCTGGTAGCCCGCAGCTGCAGTGAGCCACCGTGAGCAGCCATCCAATGACAGGCGAGCAACTGCCTCACCCGGGAAGAGCGCAATGATAATACCAACATGGGCCAGTGAAGCGGCATCCTCCACAACTAGACTGAAGAACAAAATGACAGCAACTTGTCTGTTCCACTCCCCCAATTCCCCAATAAAATCTTTAAAAAAAAAAAGAGTTTAGCAATAAGAAGGTTTATCACATTGTTTATAGTAATGAAAATTAAAACAGCCTCATTATCCACATGGTTGAAGCGTCAAATTATGGCATATCCATTCAGAAAAGTATTACATAGCCAGTGAGAATAATGTTGCAGAATTAAATTTATTGACACAAAAAGATCTATGATATGTTTCAGTTTTGGGATGAACTATGTTATCTATGCAAATATGTGCACAGAAAAACCGTCTGGAAGGACATATATCAAAATGTTGGTAGATTAGCCATCAGGGAAATGCAAATCAAAACCATAATGAGTTACCACTTCACGCCCACTAGGTGAGGATGTGGAGAAATCGCAGCTGGGAATGTAAAATACTGCAGCTACAGACAGTCGGGCAGTTCCTCAAAAGGTTAAACGTACAGTTACCATATGACCCAGGCGTCCCACTCCTAGATATACGCTCAAGAAAAATGAAAATGTATGGCCACTCAAATGTTTGTATACAAATGCTCATGGTAACATTATTCATAATAGCCAAAAAGGGGAAACAACCCAAACGTTCATCAACTGAAGAATGGATAAACAAAATCTGGTATAACCGTATAATGGAATATTAACAGCATTAAAAAGGAACGAAGCATTGACATATACTACAACATGGATGAACCTTGAAAACATGCTAAGTGAAAGAAGCTAGTCACAAAAGACCACAAGTAGTATGACTCCATTTACGAACTGTCCAGAATACACAAATCTATAAAGACAGAAAGATTAGCGGTTGCCAGGGGCTGTGAGGTTTGTGGGCAACGAGGAGTGACAGTTAATGTGCATGGAGTTTCTTTGGGGGATGCTGAAAATATTATAAAATTGATTGTGGTGATGGCTGCACAATTCTGTGAGTATACTAAAAACCATTGACTTGTACACTTTAAATGACTGTATGATAGGTGAATCATATTTCAGTAAAGCTGTTAAAATGTTAACAGAGGTAATGTTTGGGTAGTAGGATTATAGGTTTTTGTGTTGTTTTTTTAAATTTAGATTTATTTATGCTTTCTAACCTTTCTACAATGACTATGATTATTTTGAGGGATTAAAAGAATCTTCCCATGTTATCATATAAAAATTTTTCCATGTTATCATACAGAAAGCACTAAACCCACAAAAGATTTGAAAAAAAGGGAAATGCACCTTCCCTTATACTAGTGGAACACCTGGGAACATCCCATATGACCTCAGCAGGGTGATCATTAGGCAAAGCATGGCTTTATTATCACGTCAATCACCCTGGTCAGCTATGACTCCAGTCCCCAGTCTGAGGCTGGGAACAGAAGGCTCAAATACTTTGGGCGTGGATGATGGTTTACCAAAGTGCTCCTAAAAGGGAAAAATGTGATGGCACACTCAGCACATTTCCTAACAGGTGATGGGAAACAACCTGAACAAAAATACAGAACACATATTTTTTACACTGTTGTATTTGTTGTGTGTTTGTACATGAACAAAGATCATAAGGTAATCAGAAGGGATACAGTAACTGTCTAAATGCAACTTAAATTTGAAAAAAGGAACGCAAGCGAGGAGCTTATGATTGCTTTTTTAAATTCTACTTTTCCCAGTCTGTATAAGGTCTGTTGCACTCATTTAAATAGCTCTAAGAATGTGTTTGCTCTGAGGCAGGAACCAAACATGGGATATAGGTAAAGATAAAGACAGAAAAAAAATCCCCAGCCCCTGGGAAACATAGCCAACAAGCATGTTTCTTATTCACAGGCTATGATTCACTGTCCCTATTTTTTAAGCCAGCATCACACTCTAATCATTGCTAGGTTACAGGCTCTGAGTTATTTGTGCATAATGAAAGCTGAATCCATTCAAATGATACATTATTAGGCTTTTCTCTTCTATATCAACTCTTTAGGGAGAAGATTTGATCATTATAAAACACATATGATATTGAATCAAAAGATTACTTTGGAACAAAGAGGTTTCCAGTGATTCTTCAACCTAAAAAGTGAAGTTAAAATCTGAGACAGGCAAAACAACTATACCCCCAGGCCCGTGCAGGTGGTGCTATTCTGTCCAAACATGAAGAAATCTTTACATAGCCCACTGGTTTTATGGTCAGGAATATGGTCTGCCATTGAACTCTCATACACATTTTCTCTTGTGTTCCCGGAAACGATGTTACTGTGGAAAACCAAGTGAGCAGGTGAGTTAATGTAATAATACACATACGCATGTGGACGACTACAGTCTCATTTCATGATTAGCAGCCCTGATAAACAATGAGCTTCATGAAACATTCTCCTCGTGGCCTCAGTATAAACACTTGATATCTCCTATTAGGATAATTCATGCAGATGATAACTATCAGAATCCATGATAAGCGAGGACATGTCTAGTTACGACTTGTATCTCAGATGATAGTCTCAGTGTGTTTCTGTACACACATGGTCCTTAGTTCTCAGTGATGTTTTGTATTCCACTCTAAAACCAAAACCCTGGTTCTAATCACAAAATATAATATTGCATGTCAACTGTAATTGACACATTTTTTTTTTCAATTTAAAGATAAATAAATAAAACCCAAACAGTGACTAAATAAAAGGAAGTGTATATATTATAGCTGAAGAAAGTTATGTTGCCACATAGGCTACAGATCTCTTTGGTACTTGAGAGAAGTGGAAACACCTTAAAATGAGGACTACATGACAGCGATGATGTGACAGCAACAATGTAACACAAACCAACATTAGGTATAAGACCCAGGTCTCGGAAGGAGGAAGAAACTCACTGACTAAGCACATTCTGGATTAACAAAAGACAGCCTCAAATCCTTCATAACACTGATGTTATTACATTTTTGATCTGGTAGCCTAGAGTTTCGGCCTCTGCTAAGTCAATGTCTGGCTCAGACACACACTGAAAGAAAATCACTGTATGAATTGGCTCCAATGTACTCGCTATTTAGTCAAACAAAAAGAAACAGCATCAAAACATGTTCCTTGCAAAGATACAGTGTAAAAAAATATGATAGTAAAAAGCACCTGTTGGGGTGGGGGCGGGGTAAGGAGAATATTTATTTAGCATCTATGATGTGCAAGGTGCTTTCAGGCATGTTAATATGTTAGCCGTCCCCCTATCAGGAATTCACATATCAAGAAACAGAGTCTCTCAGAAGTAAAATGACTTGTCTGAGGGCACAGCTGCCAAGTGACCAGCTAGAACTCGGGTTTGTCTCATTTTACAGCCAGTGCATTCAATATGATGTCACCGCTGTCTAGTTTAACTGCACACTTTGCAATAGGTTTCGTTTAGCTTTCAAATAAAAATTCTCACTATGTTTGGGGATTGACATTTTTACTGGTAGACAATTAGGGGAGTGCAGTTCTGACCTTTTACCTAAAAAATAACCTTTTGATAAGGGTCTGGAATATTTTACCATGAACTCTGAGACGTCTCGATTTCTAAATACAATTTACAAATATTTACATGAACTGAAACTATAGTCCCAACTAAAGCTAAATAGTTATTGTTGGCTCTTTAAGCCTAAATTATTCAATAACTAAAACATTAGAATCCAATGAAAAAAAAACAGCAAATGGAAAGATGTGGCAAAGAAAACCAAATACACCTTGGCCCTCACCATTGAAAATGATCGATTTCCATGCCATACGTTTGTTTGGTCATTCTGTTTATATTCCTATGTGGGAACAGATGCCAGGCAGCAGTTAACCAGTCCAAGATGTAGTGTTCAAATTCAAAACCTGACCCTAGTTGTGAAAGTGGGTTTTCCCTTAAATGAGAAGAGAAACTTCACTTACACAAGTTCTACTGTGAAGTGTGCACAAACTCGCCTTTAAAAAAAAACCTGAATTTGACAAAAGTAGCCTTATATATTATCCCAGCTGTTTCCAAATCCTTGTTATTTCAAGAGCATGGACTATTATTTACCTAAAATGCGTAACCTCCCAAGACTTCACGCTGCGGTGCTCAGGTACACACATGTCAGTTTTCCACCTGGACACCGGGTACATGATATCCCATATTAAAGAGTACACAGTGGAGGTCATTAAACAGAACCTGCACTGATGTACCATACCCACATCCTGAACAATAAATTTTTTTTAAAAACCACTCGCTAGTTTAGGTTCTTCCAACCAGAAGAAACAAAAAGCCAAGTCTGTCCACAAAATGTCCTCCCAGCCGTCGTGCCAAAATCCATAGCCTGAGTGAAAGGTCTTAAATAGTTAAATAAATGTAAAACAGGCACTCCTCTCCAGAAAAGGATGGGAAGACGTTCCGACAGCCCTACAGTGATCTCCCGTAAGAAGAGTCTTTCATTTAAAGTTTTGAAGCGGCTTTACCGCTGTCCCACATGGGGTCTTAAAGAGTCCAATTCCCACAGCTTAACTTGCTTAATGAAGTGTTGGTGCACAAAAGGAAGGCGCCTGCCTCGCAATTCCAAGAAACCTGCAAGGCAGGTAAGTAAGCAGGCTCAAGCTCTTGGGCAAAAATGCCTTCCTTCTCTCGGATGCATTCGTTTCCCAAAGTTCTCTCATATTAAAAGTTCCAGCAAGGATTACAAACGCAAGACATTCCCTTCCCGTAGATTACAGGGCCCTTCCAGTCCTTCCTCCGCGGCCAGCGCCAGACGGAGTCGGCGCCCACCTAGGGGGAGGGTCCGGCAGGTGGGGCGGCCTCCCAAGGGTCCTGGGCCTTCTGGAGACCCCGAGGTGCCTCCAGGGCGACACGGAGTTGCGCAGGAGCGCACGAGGCCCAGAGAGGCGCTGCCCGTGACAGGCGCGCTGGCCCACGAGGCCCCCCGGGTGGCGTGCGCCTCGGCGGGACTGGCCGCAGCAGCCACTCCGGCCGGCCAAGACGCGTTCGCTCCCCGCCGGGCGCCACCTCCTACCCGCAGCCCGAGCCTCCGCCGGGGCGCACCGGGCCTGGGGCCGCCTCCGCCCGCTCCCGGCTCGGATCCCGGCTTCCCCGAGATGTCCCCACCCCACGATCCCCGGTCACTCACCCAGGGGCCGGGCAGCAGCAGCGCCAGCAGCAGCGGCAGCAGCAGCCGGGCCGGCATGGCGAGGACTCGGTCTTGGCTCCGGGCCCGGCCGGCCGGTTCAGGGGGGCGGTGCGGGCGGAGGACGGGGCGGGGGCGCCGCGACGATAGCGCGGCGGTGGCCGGACTTCAGCGAACGCAGAGCTGACTAGGCGGTGGCGGCACCCCCATTCCCGACCCTTTAAGCGCCGGGTGCCGGCGCTCCTTCCGGTCGGGGCGGGGCTGAGGGAGGGGCGGGATCTGGGCGGGGCCGAGGGCAGCACCGGCCACTTGCTAGCCCCGGGTCCCGCGGCCCGGCCTGCAGGCAGAAGGACCAGGCCTAGGCGTCCGGCGTCTAGGGGCGCTGAGCGATTGAGGCTAGGAGCTTGTCCGAGGGCGGGGGGACACGCGGCCGCACCCCCTTCCCGATGAGGTCCCACTAACCCCGCTGAGGGACTGGCTGCGTCAGATTTGATCAGGGGAAAGGCCGGGAGACTGGCGGTGACGGCTGCCCAGAGTCCCCCAACTCCCGAAATCCCCCCGTTTCGTCTTCCCGCCGTGGTGGAATTTACGGCGACCTATGGAGCGAGGGACAGCTGCTGGCAGGCGATTCCAGCAAACGGTGCTTCTGTCCTGCTCCCGCAGTTGCCAAGTCCACGGCCCTGGGGGGTCCTCCAGCTGCTCCAGCTGCGCCTCAACTAGTGCAAAGGCCCCTTCTTTCCCTTTTTTCCCCCCTCTCAGGAATTACCCTCAAATCATGCCCAACAGCCATCAGTTCCTTTTGGAATAAACCACAGCCAAATCATTTGCCAAAAATTATAAGCAAAGAAGGAAACCATTTCGGCTGCTGGTGTTTACATGGCGTTTGTGGATGTGACCTCCTAAAGCTTGAGATGACATGTGTCATCTCATGTCATTGGAGGGAGTGGGTGGGGCGAGGACTCACACAAGGTCTATTTGAGGGTTATGGGCTATTAACCTGAATTAAAGAGCCCAGCAGCTGTTTGGTAACTGGGTCCCATGCTGCCCTCCATTTAGATGGAAGAGGGGAGAGAGGACGTATTGTTTGTAATGAGTAAATTAAAATTTGGAGCACAACACTGATATATCCCTAGGAGAAAGAAAAAGGGGGATAGCAACTTTTCTAATTTTTCTCGACTTGTTCATATGACAACCTAAGATTTTTCAGGGTTTCAGAGAAAGGAGTAAGCAATACAAGAGAAAACAGCAAAGAGGTAGTGGAGGGCAGACCCAATATCTGGTCTGTGTGCACTGTGGATCAATCCTATCCAACTAGAACACAGAAATGTGCATAGTAAGCCAAAATCTTGTAAACAGAGCTCCTCATTCCCAACCCCCTCCACCAGGTCACAGTCGAGGAACTAGTCCCTACCAACACCGGAGAGTCCAACAGACCAGTGTACGAGTGGGACAAATCTTGGCAACTGTGAAAGTGGTAGGCACATTTTGAAAAGTGTTATCTGCATGTCTAAATGCAAACAGATTGGTTTGGGATTGGTGGAAAGGTGTGCAGAAAGAGGCTGCACCACTCCTGAGCGAGCAGTGTGGCCAGGTGCCCAGGGAGGGGTCCTTTAATGATTACCTGTCCAGCTTACAAGCTGACAACAGGATCTGTAAGGCCATAAACTTGAGTTAGACGACAAACTTGACTGGAAGATGCCATTTTCACATCCCTTCTCTGGTGCTTTTTCTCAGAATAAGTCTAGGAAGGGAACTTTCTGTGCTGGAACTTGGGCAACCCTTTGACAATTCAAAATGTCACTGTGATCTGGTAAGCACAGCTGATGAAACACAAAGGGGAATGCTTACCTCAGTCTGACTCACAAATCAGTTTTAAAGACCCAATAAAGAAAAAAGAAAAATCCATTCCAAGGAGCCTGGGCAAGGTAGGTAATATTTATCGTGTACTCAGCTGGGCAAATCCCCAGGTCTTAATTAAACTGTTGTATGTTCTCAGAATGTCTTACGCACCAGTTAAGTTGTTCTTAAGTTTGTTCACATGTTTTATGTACTTCATTTGACTGGCAACTCATACTGATAGCTCTGGTTTTATTTACGGCAGCATTGCCATAATCTTGCCCCACAGTCAAGCATTGTGCTTTAGACAGCTTATGATAAAGCAAAAACTGGCATTACTGATAAATAAAAAACAGAAATGGAAATATTTTGTAGGATGCCTTTGGAGTAAACTTGCCCATATAAAAGACCTGAAAACAAGCAGTGAATAATCCTTCTGGAAGTCACATTAAATAGCACCCTCTAAGCAAGGCAAAGGTCATGGTCTTAGTGTAAAGATAAGCTCTCTTTTTGTACCAAGGTAATATCTCAACAGGATCTGAACAGTATGTCTGAGCAGTGAGTAGTGGGAGAAATTTAGTTAAAATCTTATTTTTCACTTCTCTCTGAAACAGTGGTGACCAAATATAGAGAACTTTAAAACAACACCTTTTCGTGCCCTCTTCCTCTATTGATTCAGAATCTCCAGGGGTGGATCTCAAAGGTTGTGTGTTTTCCAGTTTCTGCAGGTGACTAAGGGCAGCCAAGATCCTGGGATCCAGCAGCCTCATGAATGTCCGGTGTTAATCCCTGTGGCCATAAATCCCTTTTAT
This sequence comes from Hipposideros armiger, assembly GCF_001890085.2. NCBI lineage: Eukaryota > Metazoa > Chordata > Mammalia > Chiroptera > Hipposideridae > Hipposideros > Hipposideros armiger. The sequence continues at coordinate 2,337,551 of NW_017731384.1, forward strand.
TTTAGCAAATGCCGCCCTCTAGTGGAAGATATTATGACCCAGCCTTTAAAAAAGTGTTTATGCCTCTCATTTCTGTTTAAAACCCTTTAAAATTTCATTTAAGAATGAATGATTAGGAGGTTGGTCTGCTGATAGCTATTTAGTGAGAGGGTAGCTCCCTTGGAAAGAAAAAGCTTGTAAAACCAGAAAGGGAGGTCATGGTTGAAAGCTCCAGTAACATCTCAAAGGAACAGTGTTTTTATCAGAATAAATCAAATTTTTTTTTTTTTTTTTTAGTGATTTGGATGCTACTGCTGCTTTCAAACAGACTTGAATTTACAGCACATGTGGGCTAGTTGTGGAAGAAATAAAATGATGAAGCGAGAGTCTGGCAGCAGGCTAAATGTCTATCTCCTTTGTGTTTTAATGTTTAAGGGAAATTTAAGAAAAACCACGTCACCTGTGAGCAGTTTCTTAGGTAAACAGAACTTTGACTCTTCCTGTTCTAGGATGATTGGACTTGAAAAGATTATGACACTCATTCTGAAGAACTTCTTTTTGTCACAGAATCCAACCTACTACACACTTTCTTGTATCACAAAAGTGAGTGTTTCTTGTCATGGTTAATATTTATTGGCTGTTGCTATTGTTTGGAAATGTGCAAAAATACATGCTTTATGGGACCATCTCACATTATCTGCCCAGCAGTTCTATGAGGTAGGTGCTAGTAGCCCCATTTTACAGATGACACATTGAAATTTAAAAAAGGTTAACAGCCAGGAGGGTAACATACAGCTAGTAAGAGGCACACCCTGGATTAGAACCCAGCTACCTACAGAACCTCAGAGCTTGTCTAGGCCACCCCAGATGCTATAACATGGTCCACCATTAGCTGGTTGTTATTCTTGCCCCTCCCGGAGCATGATGACACGGTAAAATTGTGACCTGTAAACGTAGTTAGGCGAGAGCCCAGATTGGCATGTCCCTGGACTACTACTAACAACCAAACGTTTGCACAAATATGTGGTGATAAGGGGCACTGCCTCAAATCACATGTAAGTCTCCTGATCTTATCTGGAGGTTGTGCAAAAGAATGTCAGGAACAGAGCAGCCATCTGGGAAAGAAGAGAGAGCATTCCCTGGGGCTTGTGACCTGTGAGGCAGTTCAGTCTAATCCTGACTGATTCTTTGTTCACTTGCCTCTGAGCTGTTCTATTGCACATCCATTTGTGCCAAGTCTATATGTCAGCATGGTGAAGTGTCCAGTGTCACCAGTATATTAATATTCTCAAAGGACCAATACAACACCAATGTGGAAATGGTGTCCTCTGAGAATGCCTCCACTTCCTCACTGGCCAGTCCCTCCTAATCCCCTGGGGTCTGGCTTATTCCCACAGAACTCTCTGGAAACATGTCCCAAGCAGCTCATAAACATTCTTCCTCTTGTAAAATCCCAATGGCCAATGCTTCATCTTTTCCCCCTAGGCCTTTCTTCAGTTCAAAGCATGACAATTAAGTTAGTGAACTTGCTACCATGCGCTTACATCGGCAGCACTGTACAGACAGCTCAGTAAGGTTTCATAACCTTGGTATATCAGCGTCTCACAGCTGTGTTCGTGTCAACGTGTGGCAGTGTCTTGCTGAGTGGTGTTCATTATTGTTGTTGCCTGTTTTTGTGTGCCGTCGTGAGAACGTGTGAGATTAGAGCAACTAACAAACATTACATTTCTTGTTAAACTTGGCAAGAGGAAAGTGAAATCAGGGACATATCAATCCATGTTTATGGAGATAATGCCATGAAGAAAACGGCTGTGTACAAATGGATTAAACGTTTTTCTGAGGGGAGAGAAAGTGTCACTGATGAAGAGAGGTCAGGGCGGCCAGTAATGACAAAAACATTGCAAAAATTTGTCAAACTGTGCATCAAAATTGTCTCCTGACTGTGAGAAGCATAGCGGGCCAAGTAAACATCAATATAGAGAAACAGTTAGGAAAATCTTAACTGAAAATTTTGGCATGAGAAAGGTGTGTGCAAAAATAGTCCCGAAGGGGGCCGGCCAAGTGGTGCGTTGGTTAGGAGTTGGCTTGGGACGCCAGCTCTGAGCAGCAGGGCCCCAGTTCGGATCCCACATGGGCCAGTGACGCTGCACCTTCTACAGCTAAGATGATGACAATAGCTCTACCTGGAGCTGGGCTGCCGTGAGTTGCCACCGTGAGTCGCTGGCAATGGGATAGGCTGCAGTGGGGCTGGCCAGCAGCTGGCCTGCGCTTTCGTGAGTGGCCGTGGGTAGCCGTCCAATGGCCAGCGAACGACTGCCTCACCCGGGAAGAGCACAATGATAATACCACCATGGACCAGTGAAGCGACGTCCTCCACAACCAGACTGAAGAACAAAAGGATAGCAACTTGTCTGTTTCACTTCTCCAATTCCCCAGCACTTTTCCCCTCCCCCAATTCCCCAATAAAAATCTTTAAAAAAAAGTCCTGAAGGAACTCACCAATGAACAAAAGCAAAGGAGAGTTGAAGTTTGCCAAGACCTTTTGGACAGGAAAGACAATGTTTTGGGCTGTGTTATCACGGGATGATGAAACATAGGTGTACCCATATGACCCTAAAACAAAGCATCAAAGTGCACAATGGAAGTCAGCCAATTCTCCATGACCAAAAAAGTTCCATCTGTCCAAATGAAGAGTCAAAACCATGTTGCTAGCCTTTTTTGATAGCAGAGAGATTATTCATTATGAATTTGTACCAACTGGACAGTTAACCAAGTGTACTATTTGGAAGTGCTGAAAAGGCTGTGTGAAAAAGACAAAAACTATCTGAACTTTTCACCACAATTCATGGCTCTTGGATCACGACAATGCACCAGCTCACACGGCACTGTCTGTGAGGGAGTTTTGAGCCAGTAAACAAATAACTGTATTGGAACACCTTCCCTACTCACCTGATCTGGTCCCCAATGACTTCTTTCTTTACCTGAAGATAAAGGAAATATTGAAAGGAAGACATTTCGATGACATTCAGGACATCAAAGGTAATATGATGACAGCTCTGATGGCCATTCCAGAAAAAGAGTTCCAAAATTACTTTGAAGGGTGCTGGTGTCAGTGCATAGCTTCCCAAGGGGAGCACTTCAAAGGTGACCATAGTGATATTCAGCAATGAGGTATGTAGCACTTTTTCTAGGATGAGTTCATGAACTTAATTGTCAGACCTCATATATTAACAGTTCTTTTTTTTCTTGAATTTTCCCTCCTTGGATATTACCATTTTCTGGCTCTTTCCCCTCCTCCCAGACTGTGTTTCTTAAGGCTTAATAGGTACACCATATCCATTCTCTCTACCTCCTTTTCCCTTAGAAGAGCTCATTCATAGACATAACCAAATTTTAGTTAGAGAGGAAAGGAACTTTAACTATAATTTTGTCAGCTTCATTTTGGAGATGACTTCATCTTTGATCTCTACATGGATGATTACCATTCATTCATTAATTCTTTTAACAAATATCACTGAGGGCTTCTGAGTACAAAGGATTGATACCATGAGGGAGTATCAGAGTTTGTAAGTTTGTAAGTTGGTAAAGGTAACAGGAAATGCACAGAAATAAGCAGCATATGAGGCTGACTGTGAAAAGCGTGAGAAGGTAGGAATAAACTCAGAAATAGAACTATGGTGTTCAAGACAGAGATGGGTCTGGTGGAAGGAAGTGGGTGGGGAAGGATGGAGCAGAGAGGGCTTCATTGAAGTGGCGTCTGGGTTGTGCCTTCTGTCAGATGTGACAAAAGGATATCCTGGGGGAGAGGAAGACCTGAACGGAAGCTTGGGAAAAGGAAAGCACTGTGTGGCTTCATGGGAGCCCAAGCTGACACATCAGTTGGGGTGTGCTTGGCTTCTACACAAAGCAGCAGTAGGGAAATGAAGCTGGGAAGGGCAACAGGATGGGCCAGTGGGTGGAGGTGCTCAACTCAGGCTGGGCTTTCTCTAGTAGGCAGCAGAGTGAGACAGGACAGAAGTTATGTTTCAGGAGGAGTTAGGGGAAAAGGCAGGCATTTGAGAGACTGTTAATCTAGAGCAGGAAGAGGAAGGAGGGGTTAGATATGAGACCTTGCCAAGGCAGAATGGAAAGCATTTGGCTGGCTTATACAAACAAGACTGAGAAGAAGGAATTCAACAATAGTTCATCAGATGTTTACCATGGTCAAGGGGCTGTTCTTATTGCTGGGACCATAGAGGGAGTGAGTAAATGAATTGGGGCCAGCTTTGCAGTGGTGCAGATATGCTAGGTGGTAAGGACAGGCCTGTTGTCTGTGCCCTAGTGGGCACCTACCCAGGCTGAGCCAATCGTATTAGTCTATTGTGGTAGCTAGTTTCCAAAGATGGCCCCAAATAATACTCTCCCTCCCTATATGCAGGTGCTGCTCTGCCATCAAAAGGTAGAGCTTATTTCTCTTCCCTCTGAATCTAGACTGGCCCTGTGACTGACATTCAGAGACCTCCCAGCCCAGGTTTAAAAGGCCTGGCAGCTTCCATTTCCTTCCTCTTGGAATACCCACTCTTGAATGCTCCCTCTTAGAAACTAGCTGCCACGTGTGGAGAATCCCAAGCCAAACAGGCCACATGGAAAATGGCATTGCGCTAATCAACAGCTCCAGCTGAGCTCCCAGCTGACATATTTGTATGCACAGATATTTCATAACAAAAAATTTAAATGCATCTTTAAAAGGCAAATATTATCACATTGGGCTAAACACTATAATCCAACCACATACCTTATACAAAGGATACTCTAAAACCAAAATAACAGAAAGGTTAAAAATGAAGGGATGGACAAAGTTGTATCAGACAAACAGACCAAAAAAAGACATGAGTAGCAACACTAATGTAAGATAAATTAGAACTCAAGGCAAAAACCACAAATAGCTTCGAGTGTTATTTTATACATAAATACATGTAATCCATGATGGAAACATTATCAGCCACAAACCATAATGAGATAAAGAGCATAGCCTCAAAATATAGCAAGCAAGTGATAATAGAAATAATCAAGGTAAATGACTGAAACATGTTTTTTTTAAATTTCATACAGTGAATTCAAATTTTTTGGATGAACAGTTCTATGAGTTTTGACCAATGCATATAATCATGTACCTACCACCACAATCAAGATACAGAACAGTTCTATCACCCTCAAAAACGCCCTCGTGCTGCCCCTTTTTAGTCAAATGCTCCCCACATCCCAATCCCTGGAAATTCTTTGATCTGTTCTCCATCCTTGCGGTTTTGCCTTTTCTAGAATGTCATAAAAATGGAATCATACCGTGTTTTGAGTCTAGCTCCTTTCACTCAGCATAATGCTTCTGAGATTCTTCCAAGTGTTGCATGCATTAGTATTGGGTTGTCGGAAAAGTCATGACATATTTTGTCTATGTTTTTCAAAGGTCATTTATTTATATAAAGAACAAAGATCAATCAATGATATATTGCCCATTTTGTTCAATAACTTTTTGCCATCTTTCTTCAGTGAGCTTCATAATTCCTCGTTCATAGAAGGACCTGTCTTTATTTGCAAAAAACTGAACAAGGTGTTGATTTACAGCCTTATCTGCATTGAACATTATAACACGCAAGGAGTTTTGAAGAGAGCGAGACAAGTGGAAGTCTGACAACGCAAGGTCAGGCGAGTATGGTGGGTGTGGCAACACATCCCAATTAAGCTCCAATAATTTTTGACGGGAGATCAGACTTGTGTGTGGTCTCGCATTGTCATGATGGAACACAACTCCTTTACAATTAACAAGCTCTGGAGATTTCTGGATGACAGATTTGTTCAGACTGTCCAATTGCCAAGAGTACACATTCAAATTGATTGTTTGGTTCCTTGATAGGAGCTTGAAAAACATGACACCTTTAAAATCCCATCACACTGAGAGCATAACCTTCCTCTGATGAATGCCTGCTTTCAATGTCATTTGAGGCGTATCATCATGTTGGGACCAAGACCGTTTGCACACCACATTTTTGTAAACAATCCACTTCTCATCACCAGTTATCAGTTGCTTCAAAAAAGGATCATTTTCCTCACATTTAATGAGCATATTGCAAATGTTTATAAGTGCCGTCAAATGAATTTATTTGAGTTCATGCGGAACCCAAATATCGAGCTTGCTTACATATCCCAGCTTCTTCAGGTGGTTATGAATGCTTGAATGATGGATGTTCAATGTTTCTGCAATCTCTCATGTCAT
>NW_017731384.1:2345034-2392593 GCF_001890085.2 Hipposideros armiger
CAACGTCCTCCACAACTAGATTGAAGAACAAAACGACAGCAACTTGTCTGTTCCCCTTCCCCCAATTCCCCAATAAAAATCTTTAAAAAACCCAAAAAACAAAAAACTTGAATACATTTCCCAATGTAGAAATTGTTACCGCAATGTAATAAATGTTGAAAAACCAAAAGTTTAAATGGTGATAAAAATAATTATATAGAAGTTACAAAACAATTTCCAAAATAATTATTGCTTTGGACCAAGAGGAAATTTTAAATTTAACTAAAGACTATGTAGAAAATAATGAAAATAAGAGCCCCACTCAACTACAAGTAGGTTGCAATGCTTTCACTATTCCAAAAAAACCAATACATTTTCCTTATTGAAGGGAAAAAAGGAAACAAATTTCTAACATATGAAGGAAATAAAGATGACCAGAAATTATGACTGCTTACAGTTCCCTATACCGGTAAATCAAGCTCTTAGAGGGTGGGGCCGTTTTCCTATTGTCCACTAGTGAATAGTGTGCCTGGCTCAAAGTATGAGCTCAATACTTAGAAGCACTTTTAGCTTTCCCAACGTGAGGGCCTTCTCTCTTCTGGGCTTCCATAGTAGGCTGCTATTTTAGCATTTATTAAAGTATTGCAATCACGTAAGTCTTCCACATCACACCAGTCCTTTAAAAACAAATACTTGTTTACCACTCAGAATGTGCCAGGCGATTGACATTAATCCACTTAATCCAACTATTTCGGATATTTTTTCAGAAGTTGATGCTCAGAAAGGTTAAGTGATCAAGGTCATAGAGCGAATTCATTGCAAAGTCAGGATTTGGGTGCACATCCGAGCTACTTTCAAACACAAACTCTTTCTACCGGAACAGGTTACTCTAAATTCAGGAGCAAGGTTAGTCACCTTTGTAGCCTCCCTAGCCTAGCTTCTGGCACAAAATATCTCAAAGAAGTTAGGCATTACTTGCGTTCTGTTGTTTGTAAAGTTTTCTTTTGTGTTGAGAGCCGCGCTAATTAACAAGTCGGCACTCGAGATGTGGAAAGAAGTCCGGTAGAATTTAGAACCCTGGCGACTCTGTCTTTCCTTGAGTCCCGTCTCCATGGTTGACACGTAACCACTCTATACTCTGGAGGACTCAGAGGGCACAGCCAATCATTAGGCCACTTTACAGGCATGTGGCCGGAAGTTTGGCTTGCTATTGGTTTATAGCGGTAAGGCCCGCCCAACCACCCCGTTGGCTCCTTTAAGTAGAGGCCGTGCCAAAATTTCTGCCTTTCGGCGGCTGTGAAAGTGAAGAGGTGAGTAGGTTATTATGTTTGTCTCTGGCGGCCCCGGGTATTGGGGCCCGGGCGCCGGGTGGGAGGCAAGTAGCCCGCGGTGATGACCTTCCAATCAAAGCACGTGTTAGACTGCTGACAAGGGTGATGCGAACAAGAGTCTGAGCCGGGCCGCTGTGGGTAGAGGGGGCGGGGAACGGGCCTGCGGGCGCACAGCCGCTCACCCACCGCTCTCGTTCTTGCAGATCCTCGCCGGCCGAAGACGTCGGATCTCATCGTACCCCCAGCCCTTCGACCCCCCCCCCAGCCCCCGAAGGCTCTTAATAAAATGGTTTGATCCCAGCGCTGGTGTCGGTGTTTATTATCGCGACGCGCTGCCTTTGAGCCCCCGCCGCGCCTGTGCGTGGCGCCGGGGGTCAGGCTGCAGCGCCAGAGCACACGCTTGCGCATAACTGGGGCTGTCTGCTCTCCGCCGGCGTCCCTTTTAACCGCAAGCGACATAGCAGCACTGCGTTGCTGGTGGTGGGTGTTCCAGGGGGTTGTGTCGCCTCAGCCCTTAAACCAAGGCTGAGGTGCCCAAGAGAGACGTCGGAGATCCTGTAGGCTCTGCTACTTAGTGCCCCGCACATTCCTGTGCCTGCCCTGGAAGCCCCGACGACTTGCGTCGTCGTGATCAGGGAGACATGCAGTTTCAGTTACTGCTGTGTGGACGGCCTCTAGAGGTAGATGAGAAACGGCCATGGCCTTTAAGTAGTTTCAGGTCGTGGCGTACTTGACAGGAACCGGCTTCGGACTTGAGGTGCATGAACTTACCTGGCTCAAGTGTAGCTGTGACTTGTTTTACAAAATGCCATCTGGGGCCAACTGCTTACTTGGATACCGTTCCGAGCGTGGGGCTAAAAGCGTTGCACAAATGAATTTGTCCCAGTTAGCCTGAACAGCTTACAACAGGGTAATTGTGAAGGTGAGTTAGATTTTATGCATTGCTGAGTACAACATAGGCACCTAAAGTACACAACCCTTAGTAATCTAGATTCTAGGTGATGCACCGTGCCTCACTGGGCTTAGGTGAAAGGTACACCAGTTCTGAGTACAAGGCAGCACGTGTTGAAGGGCAAGGATGCACAGGTGCAGTGTGAACTGCTTTGGCACTTAGTAACTGGAGGGGGCCCCAAGTCAAGAGAACTACCAGGCACTTATGGGTGTGAGCTCCAGTTCAGGAAGATTGCCTCCTCAGGTTTTTAAGTGTGGATTGTGGATAATAATAGCACCTGCTTCTCGGGTCTAGTGTGACTACCTAGGATCCTTAAAAGAGGGCTGGTCCCATGATCACTCAGGAAATGAAAGCTATTGGCGGCCAAGGGCCTAAGTGCCCTGTACCCACTATTCTGTCCCTATAAACAGTATTTAGAAATAACTTAGATGCGTATCTAGTATTTAACATGAGATATTTATTTTGTGAAACAATGCAAGCGATTGTAAATCCCCACATACTATTTAAGTGCAATAAGGTACAGTCGTGTGTAATCTCTTTACACAGTAGTGCATCTAGTCTTTGCCTTTAGTTATTGCACAGAAATTATAAAGACCAGTGAACAAGACATGCGGACTGACAGGCAAATTGGCCTACACAATGAGAAATTAGAAGAAAGTACACCAACTGGAATGGTCAAAATAATTGAAGTCAAATGGTTTAATGGTGTAATTAAAGGAATCAAACAAGGGTTCAAATATTTTTCTCAATATATTAATTTCTTTAAATTCATGTTCAGGCAAGGTGCTGTTTTAAAAAACCCACTGTTAGCATAGTCCACAGATGGAAGTTATCAAAAGTTACCCAAGGTAATTTTGATGTTGAATGAAGCTTTAAACAAAATCATTTTAAATGTACTTCTCAAAGCAAATTGTACAATTAGAGCCTCCACACTTGTAAACTAAACATTCTGACACAAATGCACAAAATAAGTTGGCAACATTGAAAAAATGTCACATGTTAACTTTGAGATATGTAGTGTTTGATGTTGAGCAAACTTCTGGTCTTGACTCCCGATGATAGCAGTTCTGTTTTGGCCATCAGAAAAGGAAACTGCCCACAAAACATCCCAGACCAATTAGATTAACAAAGCATTTAGATGCCTATACAAAGTTTCCTGGAGCACACTGGAAGTGCCAGACAGAAAAATGGTGGCTCTGGCTTTCCGGCCCTATCCGATCCGGTCATCATGTGCAGTGTTTGATGTTTTCACATATGGTCATTTTAGGAAACCATTTGGGATTCGTTAGAACCAGGTGATTGTATCTCACTGGTAAAAGGCTTGGGATGGTTTGATCTCATGGCTTTGCCTAATGTTCACAGAAAGAAATCCCACTGTCCCCACCCCAGCTGATGATAGCATTAGTGTTATGTTCATGTTCTATGGCTACTTGCTTCCAAAACGCACAATTTAATATGAAGAAAAGTAAGTTGCTATGCCGTATCTTTATCACCAATGAAATAGTTCACAAAATTCCACTCGCCACCCTCCACACATGACCACAATGACGTTCTCAGAGTGTGGAGGGCTGCATGACAGACTAGAAGTGAGAAAACATTCCATTTGTGCTCTGGCTGCCTGAGGAAAAGCTTTGGAGTCGAGGAGGCAAGGGGAAGCCTTCCAGTTGTAGCTTTGCTCTTCATGTGCTCTTTTGCTGCCACAAAAACTGGTAGACTTAAAGCTGTGGTGTGAGTCATGTGTAACCTCTCCACTGTGATGGTTCTTCCTGTCTCCTTTGCTGAGTCAAAGCTTTGCTGTAGGCAATCCAGACACCAGTCACTGGACGTGTGGAATGATACCTCACAGTGGAATGGGCACTGGCAGGCAGAGGGCAGAAGCTGTGGCACAGGGAAAGGCCAGTGCTACAGCACAAATGGCAGCCAAGAACCCCACACCTTGAGCTAGATCTTCTAATACTGGGGACGTCAGATCTTCAGCCATCACAGCTGATCAGCAGCCTCCACAAGTGGGTCTTTCAGGAGGCAGGAAGTGGAGCGAGGGTCCATGGCTGAGTGCATTAGAGGGATATAAACATCATCCATGTTTGGCATGACAAAAACTTTCTGTAGGAAGAAAGAACAGCCAGGTGGCAGAATACGTTGTTTTCTCAGGCTGACGCCCTACTGTTTTAATAATTTAGGCTTTAGACAAGTTTTAAAAATATGAAACAATTTTTCCTACACATTCTGAACTAATTCCTCTACCATATTTAGAAAGTTGAGGAACCACATCAGTGCATGGACACCAGAACCCAATAAAGTCAGCCTTGATGCAGAAACAACCTTTGATGTCATGTACATATAATACAATTATTCATGCATGAATTGATAAATGGACTCTATTTTAAGAGAACTGGCTTAAGCTGCTCATATTTCTAAATTACTATGTCCAGAGCACATTCCAAGTCAATGCATCCATTTCAATCTATCAACAAAATGTAAGCAAATTATTTTAAAAACCAAAATCAGACAAAGCTATATATTGGGTTGTCAGAAAAGTCATGACGCATTTTTGCCAATGAAAAAAAATACGTCATGGCTTTAATGACACCATATATATATATATATATATATTTATATATATATATATATATATATATATATAAAATCTTACTACAGTGCTTATATAAAGGATGATCTGTGATGGATAGTAGTGGTGCTTTGCATGTTTATACACTAGGTTTATACAAGTGAATTTTGGCAATGCATTCAATCTTCAGTAATGCTCTCTTACAAAAGCATAAATGAAAACTTCCCCAGTGGCTATGGAAAAATGCAGTAGTTACCCTTCAACTTGCCTCAAAAATACTAGACACCAATCTCTGCCCCCTTGTCTCTTCTTTTGCTCCATTTACCCCAATATCCCTAAGAGATGACCCACTCAAATTCCTAACATTGGCTCTAGGGAGATAAGAAAAAGGAAAAAAACGGAAGGCACGAGGTGTCTCCCATAACTAGGTTCAAAGTACTTTTTCATTTGTGATAATATTAAGCTTTCCAGAAATTGGTTTTCAGTTGTATTTGGTCAATAGCTTTTAAATAATAAAAATATAGTTTAAAGGCAATAACAAAATATACCGCTGTAAAAATAGGGGTCTTCTTCTAAAGGTGAAATTCAGTACAAAGCAAATGAATTGTTTGCTAATCCATAAAACCTTGAAAGAACTGTGCCTCAAATATCTGATACAAATTTGATAGAAATAGCTCCTCTCAGGGCCTCGGCTACATTGCTATTACACTTTGGTGACAATGCAGAATACAGGCTTGGAGAAGGAGCTCTGGCATAGTATAAACTCCAAGACTACCCTCGAAGATTCTCCACAGGGGAGGGACAGGCCTGATGCATCTCTGGACCACCAGGGTAGGTGGTAGCTGCACACGGAAGGGTTTCCATGAGAACTGAACAAATGGAGCAAGGTGGATAGCACACGAGGGCGGGAGCCGCTTCCCTGACCATGGGTAGGTGCTACAAGCTGGCCAATTCCTGGCCCCTCAAAGTCCAAAGATGGCCCCCCCAGGAGGAGGGCTTAACCTTGCCAGGCTTCCTGGTATAAGACAGTCATTTGGCTCCTTGACCCCACCCTCTTGGGTTTCCTCTGATGACTACTTAACAGGGTGCTGTGGATGAGTGTCAGGGTTTTTTAAACTACCTAAAATTTGACCTGTTTGGTCATACGTGTAGTTTCCTGGGATGAGGATCCTGACCCACATGCTGCTCAGAACCTCTGTTCTACCCAGAGCTTTTAGACTCAGTGTGAAACACTAGATGACCCTGCACGTTTACCTGAAACTCTTGCTCCAGTTTCTTCTCTATCCAGTCTGTCACATGAACTAAAGTCACTTCTCTCTCTCCAAGTTTTGGCCGAGCTTTCAGCTCTACATATGGTGGCTTCCGGAAACCATACCTTTTAAAGAAGACAAGTAATAATCACATTTAGGGGCAAAGGAAGGACGTGGACAAGTACCAGCAGCCAACATTCCTCATTTACACAGGCCTTTATCACTACTTAAATGTTCTCTTATTCTGAAAATCCCCTTTAAAAAGTAATTCAGCACAGCAAGTATGAATTGTGAACTCCCTGTGTCCCTGGACCGGGTATGTGGGGCTGTGATGATCTCAGAACAGTGCTGACAAACTAGGAAAGGCAGGATACACCACTGGAAAAGCCTGTGGCCTGGGCTTTGTTTCTTTCTAAAATGGTAACAACCATTTTTGTTTCTATGTTTATAAAAGTAGTATATATCTGTTACAAACCCCAAAATATACAAATCTATAAAGCAGAAAGTGAAAGGCACTGCCTCTCTGAATCTCACCCCGGAGATGAGACCACTGAGAGAAGTGGGGTTGATGGTCCCACATTGCTAATATGCATATGTAAATAGAGAACGGTCCATAACCTGCTTCTTCATTCCACACTCCACACCACACTTATTAGGGCTTCTTGACGGAGCAGACTGGCACTCAGAATTGCTGGTAAAGTATCCAGACAAGAGACTGTGTTATCAAACTAAAAACTTCCACTTGTCACGGACCAGTGTTTTAAAAAACACCAATAAAAATGTCAAATTGCTATAAATGTTTCTAAACACTCAATATCTAACTAAACATCTCTGTGGATCAACAACAAATAGTTCAGCATTTGAACATCAGTAGGTGGCACTATCCCAGAGACCTTTGATTTCATCTCCCACTGAGCTGTGGCATTTATAACTGATAAAGCTTAAAACTTAGAAGGGGGATAAATGTATCAACTCTTAGTATTTAAAAACATTTTAAAATTAGGTTTGGGAGACTGTACAGAAAGGTATTAACTGGTTATTTTTGGATGATAAGAGTATAAGCTTTTCTTCCAATGAAAATATTACTTTAAAAATAAAATCTAGGCTGGCCGAGTGGCTCAGTTGGTTAAGAGCTCGCTTAAGAGTTTGAGCTCTGAGCAACAGTGGTTTGAGTCCTGGCCCGAGCTGAGCAGCCGCTGAGCTGCCAACAGGTGGCAGGATGGCTCAGCTAAAAAAAAATAAAATAAAAAAGTAAAAATAAAAATAAAATCTAAAATAATATTTTTAAGTTTTTACTGGGAAACACCAATGTCATCATTAAACGGATAGTCAATTCAAAAATTCTCTTGGGATCATTCCTACAAACTCTCTGAACGCTAAGGGTGTGTACTAGCATGCTGGTTTTCCTGTACGATAAAACAGAGCTATCTTTTTCATATGCGTGTACCTGATGGTACAATGAGATCCCTTTAGGCAATCCCTGTATACACTTATGCACATTTCATAGGATGTGGAATGTCAATTTTAAATTGAAATTCAAAGACAATGATTTTCTTCTGCTAGATCCATGAATAATTTATTTCAGTGATTCTCAATTCTGGCTTGGTCTCCCAACCCCTAAATTCTGGGTGCCGGGCGTGGCGTATCTTTATGTTTAACAAGTCTCCAGGTAACTGTGATATGCAGGTGGGATTGAGGACCACTGTTTCAATGACAACTCCTTGGAGAGACCTCCTACCACAGTGACGAAGTGCACATGCTTCTGTCTCCTTAACATCTGGGTCTCACCCAGGGAAGTCTTCCCTAACCTGCTGGGACTCTGCCAGATGTGTGATACTTGTCTGTAAAGTGGGGATAACAATGGCACCTATCTCCACACGATGCTGTGAGTACTGAACAGGTGAAGCAGTTACAGCCCAGGCCAGGCAGAGAGTAAGAGCCCTACAAATGGCAGCATTCTTACTGGTGCAAAACGTTGATCTTCTCTTGATCCTTTGGAGAGGAGGAAGATCAAGAGTAGAAACAGCTCATCCTATAAACTTCACCTATTGACCTTAACTCTTCCTAACATGTGAAGATGAATCTTTAAATGTGAATTAACCATTCACAGAAGAAAGCAGAATTGGATTTACAACTAACATTAAGGTTCTGAAAGTGCTTCTGCCCAGGAGAAGGTACTTTCCATAATGTCAAGCGTAAGCAGGCTGGGGCTTTTATGGTCATGCAACAAGGGGAATCACTGGCTGTTCCTGAGGGCCCCTCTACGCACCATATTCGGTCAGTTGGGGGAGGTGGAATGTTGACCGCCAAGGTTCCTCTACATTCTTGTACTTCTACAGTTAGCAGCAGAGGTGTATTGGAGACTTCTTCAATCTTCTTTTTGATGAACTCTGTCTCCGTTGCTTTTTGGAAATATTTCGACTTGGTAATTTTATCAACAAACCTCATAATCTTACTTGTTCGATGACCACCAACATACCTTTAAATGGGGGACACAAATAGGTGTTAGCAGAACTTTGCTCTTTCACAAACAAAAACTGTGACTTTTCATTCACCTTACTTTAGACCAGAGTTTCTCAACTGCAGACCACAGACATTGTGGCCTGGGTGATTCTTTGTCATGGGGGCTGTCCTGAGCATCGTAGGGTGTTTAGCAGCATCCCTGGCCTTTACTCACTATGTCATTAGCACACTCCCCCTAGTTATGACAATAAAAAATGTCTTCAGACATTGCTAAATGTCCCCTGGAGAACAAAAATCATCCCTCAGTTGAAAACTACTACTTTAAACAGGTGTAAACATCACGCAGGGCTGAATCTAGACAACAGAGTCAAAGTTCTCATAGGGCAAACTGAGAAGGTATGTCATGTTTATAACCCTTAAACACTGAATATAAATCCAGTGTTCTCTTAGAGAAACCTCACCATCTCTAATGGCAATAAGAAATCATACTGCGTCAACAGGTACACAAAACACAATTTTTTTACTGACTACCTTTTAGGTGGTGTCATACCAACTTTGAGTGGCAACTACTTTTTAAAGGGCTTAGGAACTTCTAAAGAAAAATGCTACACCAAGCTGACATGCTAGCAGGCCAAGAAAGCAAGATTTTTTTTATCAGACCATATCTACCATAAGGCTACCCCAAGGAGAGTGGGTGTTTGGTCTTTAAAATCCCCCACAGTTCCAGACTGTCAAAAATACTATGTGTATGTGTAGAGAAAAGCAATCATTCCTAAGAAGGTCAAGTGGGTAGATTTTAAATAATGCACACAAACTTTAGGACCAACTCCTCAAACGTCTGGATTCTCTTTTCATCTTCTGTAGGATTTCAAAAGTGAATAGGCTGATATTTTCTTACAGATGCTTCTTGTTTCTTTATAATTCTAGTTTCCTTAACTCAATAATTAAAAGATCTGTACAGAGAGGCTGTTTAAGCACTTTGATCATTCCACAGTCTGAGTAACAGGCAAAGAGAGCCCCAGAAATGAAGTTCACGACCCAAAAGGTCAGTTAAGTGACCCACATTTTCAAAATTTCACCAAAGAAATCACCTGAATGTCTCTGCTTTGTTGGAACTAGCAGCTCAACAGAAGCAAGTGTGACGCAACTGAAGGGGGAGTAATGCTCTCCGCCGAGCACCAGGGGGCGCTGTTGTGTAATTTGTTCGCCTTGTGATAATAAGCGTACCCTTCAATCCTATTATTTACTCCAATGGTCAGAGAAAGCCATTTTGTTTGAGACCCTCTTAAGTAAGAAAAGCTATACGAATCTTTCTGTTCTGGGGCCGGGAATCTAAACAAGCCACTGACTTTGGGCTATTAATGCACAACCATTCACTCAATGTGAAGAACAAAGGAAGATCACAGGAGACGAGGGACTAAAGCTCACTCCCAACTTGCTGCCCTGACCCCTGGATTCCCAGAAGCTGGATCCACTCACCCTTCGGCCCCTGGGAGAAGCGGTTTGTCTCCTGCGCTGGGCTCTGGTGCATCGTCTTCTTCGGAGGAGCCAGCACTGGAGGACTCCTCATCACTGTCGGCCAGACAGTAGGCCCTGGGCCTGCAACTGAACAGGGCAGAGTCACCACAGCAGCCTGATCACCACCCAGGCTCTACTTAGAAAGGGAACACACACACTCCACTGCCACCACCACCACACATGTCATTCCCCCCAACCCACCCAAAAAAGAAGAGGCCCAATCCAAGAGTCCTCAGATTGGCCCAGTACCCGGGAGACTCTTCAGCCGCTAAGTCCCCTGGGAAGACCACAGAGGACTTGGGCCTGAAGAGTTCGATTTGGTGCATGCGTCAGGACAGGCAGTGGGAGTTTGGTGCAATTGACAACAAATGCAGTGAGTTAATCAATAGTGCAGCAATAGCCAAGGAGGGTGAATGACAAGAACGAAGGTTGCAAGGGTGAGGTGACAGCTTAGTTTGGAGACATGGCCACCTCTCACTGATGATGGGGATGTTCAGCCAAGTCCTCACACTCTGGCTGAGTTTAACAACTATATGCTCTCTGCCTTAGTTACCTCCAAATTAGTTTTGACTCAAGACTCCCTTCTAGTGAAACTATGTATTCCACACCTGCCCCAGCTCCTGACAGTCACAGAAAAAGCCAACCACAACAGGGTACAAATCTCAAGGGACTCTTGGAAACAAATGACATGAGAACCCAGGAACTGTCCTCGAGAAGTACATTTTGAAATACCATTTTAAAACAAAGTAATAAAAAGCCTCATCAGAGAGCGCTGTCCTTCATTAATCTTTCCAGGTTGGGTATTGTTTCCAGAGGCATGGGGGTTGCTGGATCACCAGCAGTGGTGAGTGATCAAGGTTCCCTACTGAGGGTCACTGGGGGCTTCTTGGCTGAGCTTTAACCCACATAAGGCAGCTCCCTCCCTGGATGGTGGCTTTGCTTCAGGGAGGAAGACGTGCAGGGCCCATCTCTGAGGCTCAGAGACTTAATTGGGACAAAGTAAACAAAGGACAGAGTAGTCTCTGAACACTATGAGGCAATCAAATGGTCACTAAACAGAGGCTGGGCCTTGTATTTTTAACAAGGACAAAATTACCAGGACAGGAGAAGGCAGTACAGCTGAGGTCTTATCTCCTTGCAGGTGCAGTCCTTTGGGGTTTTCCTCTGATGCTGTCCTTGGGCCACCAGAAGCAGCAGCCTACCTAGGGCAGTCATCTCTTAGCCAACAGGAGCCAAGGGCACCCAAGGGCAGAGCACACGTTGGTGTGGACTGAAGGCTCAGCACTGGGAGGGCAGGACTGAGATCTCCGCCCCTGAAACAGGAGCCTGGCTGTAAGAGGACCCCAACTGTCCTCCCTAGCAGGACACCTGGATCCTCCTCAAGCCCAGCTCTGACACATTAGAGCCAGCCGCTCCAGCCAACAGGCTTGAGTATAATGTTAAAAGGAAACTCCCTCTGCAGACACAAAAGCCTCTTGTGCCTGGCGACAGAAACAGCAACACACCTAACTGACTTGTTCTTCCTCCTTCCATCTGAGGCCTGGCTGGTTCAGAAAATGTGTATGTGTGTTCGCTGGTCACCAAGAGTCTTCAGAATTTTCCATGGTTAGAGAGCCCTCACTAAAGCTGCTTTTATTTAAAATGGACAGAGCAAAAGCAAAATATGATTCCCACGAAAGCCTAAATTGTGTCTTGATATGAGGAAAGTCAGGGACACAAATCCCCAAAGATAACACAACCATTCAAAAATGCATCTTACTTCTCCACCAGTACAATGACTGTGCTCCCAGCTCAGACCTAGAGCTGCCAGATAGACAGTCTGTGTCCTGCTCCCCATCAACCCAGCACAAAGGGCTGCCTCAAAATCTGGGACCACAGTGAAACCTGCTGAGCCATTATGCCCTCCTGTCCCCACCAGTATTTGTCATCTGGCAGCCACCAGACCCAGGGCAGAAGATGCCAAAGGCTACACACTGCAGGAAGCTCTCAGGTTCCCGAATTAAATGTCCGCAGGACAGAGATCAGGACAAATTTTGTGGCTTGAAGTTAATAATTTAGACAATGTTATGTCAGTTAAAGCAGATCAGATGACACGAAATTCTGATTTTGAGTAAATGTTACCTCTAATCTCTGCACAGGGAGTTATATTATGTGGCACCTAATACCTAACTAATTAAATGAGTAACACTGGCTGATAGTCAGTTTTATAACTGAGCCTGCGTTTTATGATCTCAACCCTATGATGTCAGCGTGAACTTTGGAGAAAGACACACTGCACATCCTTATTTAAAATGTGCTAGAACGCATGAAGCCTAATTTTTAACAACACACCTTAGAGTTCCAGATGAGTGTGATATCCTTTCAAAGAGCCACCTTAAAAGGCTTATTCCAGTTTTGCAGCCGCTGTTAAAAATCTTTTTGGAAATGTGTTTAGAGTCAGACACAAAAGAAAAACTTATTTTATTACTGATATTCTGTCTCAGACCAAACATTTTATTTCTTTGTCTCATTAATTACCAATGCCTCTGAATGATGTCTAGCAATTTCTCAAAGATCCAATTCATCTACAAAACAGGATGATTTGCTGTCACTCAGGATAGTTAAAAGAATGTCGCAGATTCCAGAGGAAATTCTAAAAAAAGCAGCTCCAAAAAAATGCTCTTAAGTGAAGAATGCATAATTAAACAGCCCGGTGAGGTGACTGCCTTGTGGGGGACCACACTCATTAGAGTATTCCTTTTCTTTTATTCAAGAGAAATCCACCCCGTATGTCTGCCACAGACACACACACGCATACAAGCACAGAGCCAGACCTAGTCACAGTGTGGGCTGCAAGCACTGGGCTCCCAACACATCAGGGGCCTCAGGGCGGGGTGTTGGTGGTATTTCGGGGTATACTATGGACTAGTGACACAACATGGAGTACACAAGGGGACCTCCACATGGGGACTTGTACATCGGGCCTAGGCTGCAATGGTAGAGCATGAACAGGTCAAGCGCCTTACTGGAAATGTCCTACCCCAAGGCCACCCCTTCATTTAAAGAGCAGCCAACATGCAGAACATTTTCCCTGACTGACTCACTTTGGCCATCTGCAGGCAATTCCTAAAGTTAAGACTGCTCCGTCTACTGCCTGAATTCTATGAGTACCTTACTGCCCCAAAGTTATGCTAGCTACGTGTGTAACAAGAAGACCATTTGGGAAATAAAAAGACTAAAGGAAAAAGGTCTGCAAACAAAAAATGCACCCACATTTCAGAAGGAAAGGACTTCACTAGAATAAAGAAACATAGATTTCAATTTCTCACGATCACCTTCGGGGTAATAATATGGAGACGTGAACAACTTCCTACCAGTAAGGAGGGCTTCTCACAGGTTGCGTGGCATCTCCTGAGACTCCCCAAGGGCACAATCATTTGCACACTTGAAGGGGGACTGGAAAAAGCAGGGCGACAAAGCAGAGGCCTGGCCAGAGTGGGACAGCAGGGGAACCAGCCCCTGTGGAAAAGTGGGACCCTGGACTGGTAGCCACAGGCTACGGGGAGGGCCTGGAGGAAAGAGCCGCTGCTGGCCTACGCTTCAGACGTTCTGCTCTTTGGAGGTCTCAAATCAAAGGAAATGTCAGTACCAAAGACCACGCATGTGTTTAATAACAGCTACTGTCATACTGACTTTCTGTGTCTCCTATGGCGTGTAGCCTCAGGGCGACTCCATATGCTCAGGGCTGAGGAGGTGAAGAGTGGACTCTAGAATCACCTCTGGGATTAGGTTCTGGGCTATGGATGGGCTTGCAGAGGCTCCTGATGCTCCCTGGAATTGTGAACCAGATGGCACACATGGAGGCATTTTCTGGGAAAAGAATCCAGAGTTCTTGGATCCTCCAAGGGGTCCTTTATGCAAAAGAGGGCTAAGGGCTCATTTTCCTAGGCCTTCTTCTCTCAAGTGCTTTTGGATTGTAGGTTTCCTTGCTTTTGAAATTAAATGACAGCAAATTACACATCAACATATACGTTCACGCCATCACAGGAAGGGGTAAAACATTTTATACCAGACACTACTGTGAAAAAAATGGTACTTTAGAAATATATTACAAATTAAATACCATCATATTCCAAAAGCAGAGGATTTTCTGCACAGTCTAAAGAACCACTGCTTGCTCAGAAACATGTCCATCCTCTGATCAGCCAGAGTTTATGAACTTGAAATTGTGCCAAGAGAGCCGCATGAATAAAGGTGAACACTGAATGCCTAAGTAATGAGGATCCCAGGGACCTGGCAGTGTTGGGGCAGACCCCCTTCCTCTCTAGTGTAGTCCCAGCAGCTCTGTGCGCACACAGGGCTGTTTCTGGGAAGGGCTCCTTGCACAAATGCTTCTGACGGATGTTTGCTCTCTCATGCTCCCGTTTAGACCTCATGTTCGAAACTGCTTCTGCCTGATGTGCTTCATGCTATTGGCAGCTGGTCCTGCAACTCTGTTGTCATGAGGCTGGACTGATGATGCTCAGGTGTGCATGGTGACAGGTGGGGATGTCCAGGGACAGAAGTTGAATCTGACTACAGGACTAGATCAGGACCCCAGCAATTCAAATCAAGGAAGTTTGTAGGACTTTCCCTGCCAGGAAAGCCTCTTAAATACAAATGCTCCTGGATCTCAGTCCACTCAGGTCTACAAACGGCCTTTATATCCAGGAACATGAGGCAAGGACAAGCTTCCTACTGGTATCACATGGGCCCAAACAAGACTCAGCACTGACGGGGTATGAAATGCCACATGGAGTTGATAAATATCACTCACCAGAAAATATAATCCACAGATTCCCGAATCCAAACATATTTTAACAAATAGCAGAAAAATGGAAGGAAAATAGCACAGATACAGGTTAGACTGCATACAACAGGTGAAATTCTCCAATTATTAAAATAGGAACATTTCATTAAGTAACTTGGATAAATCGGAGTAAACTAAGTAAAAGAACATTCTCAAATGTCTGACCCCAACTCCCTCCATCTGCTATTACCACAATAGGAATGGAAGTACCGTGTCAGTATCATAACTAAGCAAAAATCTAAGAGTCCTGTCTTATATTTAGACCCTGATAAGGGTGGCTCCTGGTGGAGCTTTCCTGTCATTGTATTGTTAATTCTATGCAAAGGGGCTAAAGATGTGAGAAGCAGACTGCCATCAGCAGTTTCCATTTCGTAAAAACAATTATATAATTTAAATTTGTAGTCAGAAGCAGTGTATGGGAATGTAAAATTTCCAGCTTATCCATATTCTAGGTATTGAAGAAATAAAATCAAGCTTCATTAACTAACTCACGAATTTGGAATATTTACTAAATCCAACAAACTCTGGGCAGTAGAGGCAGTGTCTTCTACAAAGAGAGGCATTTACTAAGCAAATCAATATTGTATTATTTAGGGAAAATGCATCTCAAAACACTTTGGGGGCACCTTCTTGGCTAAACAATCAATTGCTAGTTAGAAATAATTCTGACTTTGTGATTAAAGCAGACACACCCTCCAGGGACCTCAGCCTTGCCCACACATGGCTCTCTGTGACGTTAAGTTGAATGAGGTACTTTCTGAATGACGATTTTCTTCACAGGACATTTTGTTGTGCAGAAGAGCCTGCCCTGCTGGTCTGAGTCAGTGATGCTTTCTGCATAATTGATACTGTGTGCCTCACTGGCAGCACAGGGCATAAGTGGGGACTCCCAGTCTGCAGGGGATGAGAGTAGGGAACTGTTCCCTGAAACGTTCTGTGGTCAGCAGCACTTATGTGGAAGCTCACTCAGCACTGGGACTATTATTACACATCAAACCGGCTCCCTCAAAGGCTGGAGGGAGAGGTCGGCCCCCAGGGTTGGATTAGTAAAGTCATATAGCCCCTTACCCTTCTTTGCCAATTTCTCCAACCTTCAGGGCTTCAACAAGAGGCTCTTTACCTAGTTTGGTCAAATTCATTTTGGTCTCGAGAGTCATCAGAAAGGACCCATTGTAGGACATTTCCAAATCGATCCAGAGTCCTGGAGAAATGGTGAAAAAACAGAAGTTTTTTTCCCCCCAGAAAAACATGACTATAAGTGATAGTATAAAATTTGTATTATAAAGTATCTAAGTAAATATCACATTGAAGTTCCATAGCTATATATACATCGCCTGTACTACTACTGAGGCATGCACGAGGAGAAGCTTCTGGAAATGGTTCAAACATTTGGCAAATGGTTGTCATTGTAATATCTGTTAAAATGGTCACAGTGAACTCAGTGCATTGTTAGCATGGGAAGGGTCCCAACCTCTGGGTTCTTCTCACATGTGGTAAGACATACTCCCAGCAGGAGGTTGGCTTGACCCAGGGCAAAGCCAGGTGAGGTCTGCTGAGTCCTGGCCAGTTACGAGGCAGAGGCTTCACTGCAAGCTGGGCTGTTCTTTAAAACACACGTGAGAACCACTGCCCTTCTTAAAATTATCTAATGCTGTGGGGAAAGGAGGAAAGGGCACAGCAGATGGTTCAGATTTAGCTTGGTATGATAAGGATAGTGACAACAACTTTTAGAACCCATTTCTTTCTGGAAGTTCTCTAGTAATGGAAAGAAAATAATTAATGCTCATGCCCCAGAATTATCTAGATAAAGTTGGGTAACCACTTTGTACCTTAGTTTAAAAACATATTCCTTGGAAAAGGTACTAATGTCAGTGAAATCATATCTAAGAGGCTTTTTAACTTTGTGGAATTTCACTGGGATGGCCCTCCGGCAGAAGCGGCCGCGAACCAGAAGTCTAAAATGCAAACAAGCATCACTTCGGGACCTTCTACACCAGGACTCTATGATTCGGCTGCTAGGACAGGCTATGCTGTGGTCTTTTCAGACTCAGAGCTCCATAACAACTCATGGACTGTCAATCAAAACGTGATCCTTCAAGTGGGTGTTCAAATGTTAATGAACTTCTAGCAGTCCTCATAAGACAAATGACAACATTTAAAGAAAGGAGAAAATTAATCTAAAACCATTATTCACACACAGCATTTTCAAGCAATTACAGTAAATAACCTATCCCATATTCAGCCACCATCTCAGATAAAAGCTTTGCTTAACCTCAAGAAGCACTAATGGTGTAATTCCTCACTAAAGGCAGAATAATTTCCAATTTGTTCTCAACAAATTTTTTTATCATAATTAAAGGTAATTATTTTCCATGAATGGCCTGGGTTAATTAAGTGATATGCAGATCAACAGTGATTGTCTTCTTTGCGGCAATTCACAAAATTGCTTTATTTCTTGCATACATTCAGCAGTAAAAAATCATTAATTAGCTTGCTCTTCAAAGGTACTGTTACTGGAAATAAAGCACACATTTGCCTTCATAAAAATGTTCAGTTATTAATCACTTCCAGCAGAAGAAGGATTAGGGCAAAAGGCTTGGTATTAACAGATTTAAACTCAGGATAAAAAGAACATCAATGAAAAAAATATTTATTGTATAGCTCCAGCTTTATTTAACTTGAGAATCAAGAGACTCAAACTACCTGGTTGCTGTATATTTTCAGACATAATCATTTCTTTTGAAAATTCTAGTCAGGTTTCCAATAAATATTAATAGTATGTATTGCCTTTGAAGGCTGTCATATTAAAGGTACCAGAATTTTACTTCTTATGAAGTGGAAGGTTTGGTTTATCTGTTTTTTAAATGAGGGGATATGGATATGGGCTTAGTAAGCTTCTGGCCCATGCCCCAGTTATTGGGACAGTCCCTCAAATGGCATGGGGTCCAATGCCCCCCACCCAGCAGCTGAGACAGGAAAGATGAGGGAAGGGCACATAGAGCTCAGTCACACAGACCGGGGCCTGAGTTTCACTGGAAGCTTCTTGCCCTCTGTGCACCAGCCTCATCTGCACAAGGGAGACCACACTGCTGTGGACAGCCCAGCGCTGGGCACATCCTGGCCAGGCTCTCTTTCTCTGCCATTGCCAGCCCACTTCCTCACTCCCACAACTCCTTGCTCCAGGCTAGGTTACTGCTGTTGCCATGGCAGACAGACCAGAGGAGGCCATAAGGCCAAGATGGAAGAGGCTACACTGTGCAGCCAGAGAGCCCTGTCTGGGCTGAGGAGGGGACAACGGATGGACATCTGACGAGCCTCTGCATGGGGGACAGGGTCTGTTTTTTAGATCACTGTGTATGTCCCATGAGGCCTACTCACAGGGCCTTGCTCAGCCCTGGTTCTCCGGGAAAACGTGGAGGAGTCAAGAATGGTTTGAGGACTTTTAAAAACAGATATAATCTGCAAACATTCCAACACATTAATATGATGTGCTTGCATTCCGATGAGGGTCAGGAGACTATTTTAGCATTAGGTGCAAAGAACAACTTGCTTCTGTGACGAGACTCAGCAGGCAGAAAGCACCCAAAAAAACGTTGGAGCACACACAACCTGGAGCCGAGGCCAACTGGTTATATAATGGGTGAGTCAGGAGGCTCCTGTCTTGCAAGACTGAACGATGGAATTAACAGTTTCTAGAAAGGTTGCCTTCTCATTGGGGATAAATGTGGCAGCCATGTGAAGATGGGGACACACACTGTTCTGAGTGGCATCTTAGCTCTAACCAAGCTGAACGCTACTCACCTAGATGCATGCAGTTACAGGGCTGTTTGTTTTGTGTTCTTGACAAATGTTAAGGCTTTATTGTGAGGCATTTAATTAAAAATGCTTCTTTCTATAACCATCTGCTCTTGGTAATGCTCAAGGACAAAACCCAGAAGTTGAAGAGCAGGATGATTTTTTTAAGCCTCTAAATAGGAGTAAGGTAGTCAGTTCTGAGAGGTTCTCCCGAAAGGACGAAGACTCTTGTCTTGGTCACCTTGGGCTGTTATAGCATGAGCCCATAAAACGGGTGGCTTAAAGAACAGACATTCATTTCTCACAGCTCCGGAGGCTAGGAGTCCAAGATCAAGGTGCTGGCCAAATCAGTTCCTGGTGAGAGCGCTCTTCCTGGCGTGTAGACGGCCGCCTTCTCATTGTGTCCTCACGTGGCAGAGGCAGCAAGCCAGCTCTCTGGGCTCTTTGGATGAAGGACACCAATCCCATCATGAGCACCCCTCCCTCGTGACCTCACCTAAACCTAATCACCTTTAAAGGCCTCACCTCCAAATACCGTCACATTGCAGGTTAGGGCTTCAACACATGAAATTTAGAGGGGCACAAACATTCAGTCCCTGACAGGCTGCCCCACATAAGGGGTCTGCATATGGAGGAGCTGTCCAGTGGTAAAGGGTGGCGTCTGATTACCAACAAGTCCCTATAAAACTGGCACTTTTTTCTGCAACATGGGAAGCACAGCTGCCAAGGACACCGGCAAGCTTCAGTCAGTCTTCATGCAAGGACCCAGGAGGAGCTCAGGTGACTGTTTTTCCGCTCTTCAGCTTCACGAGGAAAGGATCAGTTACCAGCACCACCACTACTCAGAGGGAGACTGCGGCAAAAGTTACAGCTCACTCCATCCAAAAATGGCTACTGAGCTCTTAGTGCAGGATGCCAGAGCTAAAGACACGGAGATGAGTCCTTGCCCTCAGGAACTTTACGCTAGAAGAACAAAGATGCCTGGGCTACCTGGTGCAGATCAGACCGTGATGTCACCAGAGACTACAAACATGCCGTGGTGGGTGTCACCAGAGACAACCAGAACAGGGGTTCTTCTGCCTTCTCCCTGGGTTTCTATTTCATAAACCCCATGGCCTCAGGAATAGCTCTACGGCAGCCATATCAATCTAGTAATTTCACTCAGCAGTTCACTGTTTTACTGCTATGAAAATAACTAAACAGCATCAATCTTGTGGGAATAGGTTTAACAGGACACCTGCTGCAGCCCAGAGTTGAGAGAACCTACAGCCTTGCTCGCCAGGGCCTGGCCCTCATGCTAGTAGTTGATTTTCACTCTGAAAGTGAAAATCTGGTGTCCAAGGAACAAAACTTCTTAAAATGGAGCATTAATAACATATTACCAAGAACAGGTGTTTGAGTATTTGGTTCTGAGAAGAGCCCACCAGTGGCTGTTTTGTTCCCGGCAAACAGACTGGTGCCATATTACTCACTCAGATACCTCAGAAAACTAGCATTCCTTGTATTTGGATGTGTCTTTTAGGACAGCTGTCATTTTTGGCTTTGTCTACCTGTCACTGTCAAGGATGACATAGTTGCAAAATAGTTTCCTCTCTCCCACCCCAACCAAGTTCCACAAAAAGGTCTTTTTGTTCCCTTTTCACAAAATGTATCCTTTCTTTCTGCAACATAATCTAGTCAGGGAGCGTGCATGCCATTCCTTCTGCTGTGCTGTGCTCAGACCTGGACAGCTGCTCTCCTAACATCTGCTCCTGACAAGGGCGTAGCAGGAGGAATGGGCAGGTCACAGCCTGACTCTGGTTCCAGTTTCTGAAACACTCAGTTGGCAACCTAACTTCAGTCCCAGCACTGGATAAAGGCACCAGCACTGTAGGTTAAGGTCCGGAAGATGAGTGGTTACGGTGGACACCACAGGTCACAACAGGACGTCTCTGAAGACACACAGGTTCCTATTCCTGAGGGAAGAGGCATCTCCACAGAATCAGACGCCTTTAGTTGAAACCTGGGGTGTTATTTGGGTATTCTGAAACAGGGCAAACTCGGACAGCCCTTTGTCCGTACTAGACGCTCAATGACTATTTGCAGACTTCACTACACGCAGCAAACGTCCCGAAGAGTAAATGAATTCATGGGAACCCGAGGGGCCACAGTCCACGCCCTCGGTTCACTCGGACACTGACACGCCTGCAGACACTGTTCTGATACCCCTGGTCCCAGGCACGGAAGAGGAAAACCTGCCAACGGAAGTGGTTCCCCACTGAGCCACTTTAGGAAGCTTCCACTACACCAAAGCTTTGTGACAGCAGAAGCAGCAAACACTGATGGCTTGTTCTGTCACATGTGCTCTCTGAGCACTTCACGTGTAACATTTCATCTCCACCACAACCAAATGAGGGAGACACACTTCCCTCAGCCACTTCACGGGTGAGGAAACTGAGGCGCTGAGTGGTTAGTCAATTCCCAAGGTCTCAGCGCTGGACAGGAAGGAGCAGGGCCCAAATGCAGGTGGCCTGGCTACAGAGCCTGAGCTCATGGAGAGCCTCTGGCACTGGTGAGAAGCTGAGCACAGGCGGGGAGGCGAGGCTGCTGGGTGACCTTTGGCAGGTCACGCCCACTCTGGGCTCTGGCTTACACATCTACAACACAGCAGGCAGGGTCCAGCTGGGTAATCCCAGACTTTCAGGTCAACTTTGTCAGTCTGCCCGATTTTAAGGGTTTGGATTCTACATTAATTTTCAACCACAAGAGAAAGAACATTAGGAGAGAATCTACCAAAAACGTACCAAATGTACCATAAAAGTAACCCTGGCTGCCTCTGAATGGTGGGATAATGGATAATATTTTCCTTTTTCTAAACATTCCGGTTTTCCCGATAGTGAGTATTTGTTGAAGGAATGAAGGAGCAAACATTACCCTAACAGAGTTAAGAGAACTACAGGCAAGAGCTTGGCTAAGAGGGGTGGCCTAGTGGACCCCAGAGGCCAGGCCCTGGAGAGAACAGCCGGGTGGGGAGAACGGGTGAGGCAGGGAGGTCTGTCCGAGGAGGGCAGGTTACAGAGACAGGCGTCTGGACTCCACTGAAGGGAAGAAAGGAGACCCCCACTCACCCCACAGTTAGAGATGTATGTGGTGTGGGGATACAAAACCGGTTTCCACAGGACGGATCTTCATCTTCCAGCACCCGCTGCTGGTGGGACGTGCAGATGCCCTGGGCAGGTGGCCTTTTAACCTTACTTGCCACATTAGAAGTTGGCTGTGTGTCCAGGACCTCAGACAGGCCAACATGGCCAGGATGTGATTTCATTTAGAGGAACTACAGGCTTTGGGCCTTTCAGTGGCGAGGCTACGAAAGCTGACGATGGCATTTTCCTTTCCATTTATTCTGGTAGGATCTGCCAGCTTTAAGCTGTAGGATGGGTCATCTGGACGCCATGGTCACCCACACTCTAAACTCTCCAAGAGCCCCGGCAGCGAAGGCAGCACCAGTGATGGTAAAAATAACAATAGCTGGCTAGCACTTATAGAGCTTGTCTCACACCTAATGCTTTCCAAGTGCCTTCCGCACTTAACTCACTTCTCACCATAAGCCTGCCAGGGGGTGCTGTCAGTCTCCAGCACTTGAGAGAGAAGTCAGTGAGGAAGTTGGGGAGCTTGCCCAAGGCAGTGAACCCTCAGAGCTGGCGCTCAGAACCACACTCTATGTTGCCTCCAGAAAAGCATCCGGAGGACAGTGATCCAACCAGCTGTGGCCTGAATATCCCTCCTGAGCCATCTGCCTCCAACAAAAAGTTAGGAAACCTTAAAAAAAAAAAGGGGTATGTGTTGGGGGAATCCTGTGGGAGGTGTCCCTCCCTACAGCTGTTGAAGACTCTTCACCCTGGGGTGCATTTTCCTGGAAGGTGAGCTTGCTTTCCAGAGTCCATTTGGGCAAGTAAGTCACCTCTGATTTTCATGTCCCTAAAATGAAAGTTTCCCTTACAGCAATGGAATCTAAAATTCGTGTTCAATTCTGTTTTACCATCATCATTTGCAGACTTGGAAAAACCTAATTTGATTAAACTTTGAAAGCCCACAGCCTTTATGTCTTTATCATTCCTTTCTTTAGTAACATTTCCTTCCTTGTTACATCAGCAGGCAGACCTAAAACTTGCCCTGAAAAGAGTTAAGTAAGCCTCAAATGGATTAAAAACTGGCAAAGCTTTGATCTGCCTCTGAAATGTCTCTCTTCAGAGGAACAGGAAAGGTTGGTGAATTTCACTGGAAGCCTGACAGAGCTGCCCTGGGAGTCCGCAGAGTTCAAAGCCACAGGGACACTTCTTAGATGTGGCAAAGCCCGCTATGGCACTGCTCTCTTCTTGTTGGAAATTTTTACTAATTCAACAAAAGACGAATTCAGTCCTGAGATAAGAGTCTGCTAATGCATTAGAAAATAGAGCACGTACAGGTATTATTTACTTTCTTGAAGCCCGACTCCGGAGGTTTATGTTAGCTGATCATTGACCAGCTCATTTATGTTATGTTAGCTGATCATTTACAAGTCAATTCCTAAAGAGGCAAAGGGCAACCCAGGGCCCAGAGGAGCCAGAGAAGGCAGGCAGCCTTTATATGCCGACAATGGAGCAAAGATCCTAGCTACACAGTGAACACACAGATCATGCATTTTTTTTAAATTTCACATGCGGTTAAGAGAACTCTAGCTAAATCACTTGCAAAGAATCTTTTCTAGTTTTACTCTTACTGAATCAGAAATTAACCAAACCCAGGACACTCCGATTTATTAAAGTGTAGACATAATTAAGTGGTTACAGGTAATCTCAACATGCAGGTATACGGTGGACTTCTGGGTTTGCAAATAATACTCTGATCTGTCTTTCTCTGAAATCGATAGGATGCTCAAAACATGGAAATATGGGCTGTCAGCTGAAATACTGCTAGAGAGATAGGGCTGTGAATTATAATGCTAGAAAAAGAATCCATTTGTATTTATAGCAAATGTATAAAATACAGAAAACGATTTCACGAAATATGAATCAACAGCCACCTGATATACCATACACAGGCTCAAGTAGATGTTAGAGTCTCTACATTTTACAAAACATTTCAAAATAAATATCACTCTCTTGAAAAGCTGTAATTATTCTCTCCCCTACTTTGTCCCTGAGCCATCTGAGGAATAAGGTAAACCCAGGCTCACTTGGAAAGAGATACTACAGAAAAAAGTCGGCTCCTTCCCTGACGGGGAGCCATCCATGCCTGCTCATGGGCTGGTCTTGCCTACCTGGCTCACACTTCTCACCGAACTCCTGTGCACTAAAATTTCTATCAAGGTCCTTTGAAAACCACGTGTCACAAAATACACATAAATCTCTACATCGTAATTTTATTTAAATTCTTTCTACATTCTAATCAACTCTTCTTTCCCTAAACCACAAGAGTAGGTGTAAATAATGTGTCAACAGCATGTCTTAAAAATCAAATCTGAGAACTTTCCTCCAGCAGAGAGCTTTACTCTCCAACTACTGCCTGACAAACACATCTTCATGTTTCAAATACTTACTGAGCATCTCCTAGGAGTGGTGAGGAACATAAAGATGTAAGACATGAAGGTCAAAGAATCTGCACCCTAGAAGTTGGGGCGAGGTAAAGATGTGGCTACATGTGAGGAGAGGCAGCGCTTAAGAGTTCAGGGTTGGTGCAGACGTACATGTGAAGCCCGTGAGGGGTGAGCGAGGCTAAAATCCAGCCCACTGCCTCTCGCCCTGGCAAAGGCTGTCGTCTAAATCACACAAAAGCTCCTGGCACATGGGCATCTGTGGGCTGGAGGAGGACCTGTAAGGATCCGGGAGACTAGAAGGACTAGGAGGGGGCATCCTGATCTATTCCCATCAGTTTAAGGCTGTGACTATTAAGAACAAAAGACAACGAACATTGGGCCGGCCGAGTGGCGCGTTGGTTAAGAGCTGGCTTGGGACGCCAGCTCTGAGCAGCAGGCCCCGGTTCGGATCCCACATAAGGGCCAGTGACACTGCCCTCTACAGCTAAGATGGTGAACAACAGCTCAACCTGGAGCTGGGCTGCTGTGAGTTGCCAGCGATGGCGAAGGCTGCAGCCCCTGCTGCAGTGGGCTGCCATAAGCTACCCTGTGTGGCCGGCAGCCAGCGTGAGCAACTGGCAGCTGGTGTGAGCGGCCAGCAGCTGCCATGAGCGGCCGTCCAGAAGCCGGCGACTGATCTGCCTCATCCGGGAAGAGCGCAATGATAATACCAACATGGGCCAGTGAAGCAACGTCCTCCACAACTAGACTGAAGAACAAAATGACGGCAACTTGTCTGTTCCCCTTCCCCCAATTCCCCAGCGCTGTTCCCCTTTCCCAATTCCCCAATAAAATCTTAAAAAAAAAAAAAAAGACAACCAGCACGAAATAACCAGCACGAAATGCGTAAAAAGTCCCCACCTCCCTCCAAACACAAAGCCTCGGTATTCAATCTGCAGCGATGGAGACACAGTCATGTAAATGGTCAGTTCCTCTCCAGAGTCATTAAGAGTTACCTTGGTGATCAACATAAGGCTTGAAGGCCTGAAGGATTTTTGGCACAGCCACCCCCATGTCAAGTTCCGTCAGAGTTAGCTCATTCATAAAGTAGGGGAGCTGGAGAAAAGAAGTAAACAATGAATGAGACGTTAGTAACCTGGTAAATGTTAGGATTCAACATATTCTCAGAAGCAATGACGGTCAAGGTTTTGGGGACACACTTATTTAACCAAAATTTATGGGGCACAGACCACATGTAGGCATTGTACTACAGACAGAGCCATGGAAGAAGACTCAGGCAAGGTGCTTGTTCTCATGGGGTTTATATTGGAGAGGTGGAAACAGATAAATAAGTACACAAATGACTTCAGAGAGTGATTAGTACTATGGAGAAAATAAGGCAGGTGATGGGACAGAGTCTGGGGCACAGGTGGAGGGTGGTTCTTTTAGCTAAGGAGGTCAGTGAAGGCTTCTCTGAGGAGTGGCGTTTGGCCAGAGACCTGATTGTGGAGAAGGAGCCAGCCATGTTGGTCAGGTTAATAATACCCAGAGTTGGCTGAAATGTGGGAAAATGAACCTCTCTTAGGCTACCACTGGGGAGTTAAACAATTGCTGCAACATTTCTGACAGGCAAACTCACGTTTATTAAAATCCTTGAAAAAAAAAATCCAATCGCTTGACCTTGTGCTGGACATTGCCATATGCCCCCTGGGTTTGAGTTCCTCCCTATACTCCAAGGCCTTGGGCTTCTGGTTGGACTTGTCCAATGGGATACACCTGAAGGCAGGGGAGGGGGAGGTACACGGAGAAGGGGATTGTCGGGCATTTGTCCCCTCCCTCTATTGAAGGCCACAGCTCCTGTCAGACAGCCAGCCCTCTCCACACAGCCATGTTGCCCCAATTCTGGTAACCGTCCCCTGCTTTTCCCGCTTCGGGGAGTGGTAACAGCTCCCCGCTGCTGCCAGCCCTGGGTACTGCACTATCCCCTTTTCTCTACATCGACCCTCAGGTTGCCCCATTCGAGTGGGACCCCTACTAATACATCTATCAGTAGAAATTTACTCTAAAAGAAATAACATAAAAGTACTGGTATCATGCTTACAAATTCCTACTTTGACCCAAGACTCCAGCATTACTTCATCTAGGTTTCCTCCACCTGGATTTATGTATGTGTATTTTTTCTTTAATCTTTAGTTCAGTCCTAATTTTAGTGTAAGATATAAATTAGGGATCCACCTTAGTTTTTTCCCCCAATATCTAGTGAGGTGTCTTAACCTACTTATTCAACAGTCAATGCTTTCCCGCTCATCTTAACACCACCTTTAAATATGAGAATCCCACTACGCTGGAATCTGTATGGAGCACTGCTTTCCACCAGTATTGAAACGCTTTCATTACTGTAGTTTTGTAATGCATTTAAAATCTGGCAAGTCCCTTTCCTTGCTTTCCCCCCAGAATTTCCTTATTCTCATGAATATTTCTCCATTTGAACATTATAGTCATTTTGTAAAATTCAGAGTTAAGAATTTTTTTAAATTAAATTTATGCTGAAAATTTCCCATGAAACAAGTATGCATTTAACCAGGCATGAACTTAATGCCTGTTTTGACTGGACCGCTTCAGCTGTCTCTCTGCAGAGAAATTTACACACTTTCAGGATTCACCAGTCAGAGAACTTCATCTCTGATTTTCTGCAAGGATGGAGGCGTTAACTCAAAAAGGTCATGATGTCTGTGATGGACGAAATGCGACTACAGGCAGTGTTCAAATGTACATTTCTGAATTGGTGTTTGCTGTGTTGGGGAAATCTTTTTCCAAAGCATCAATGACATGTGGTGGTTGGTCGCCCAATCTGCATCCAGAATGCTACTTGGCCAAGAATGTAGACAAACTCGCATCCTGCACCGGTCCTTTATGTCTATTATTGTCACTCTGATACCAGTGTGATAGGTTTCTATAGGAACAGAGGTGTGACACTGAGCCAGAGGAGTGAAGACAGAGATGGCAGGAACGTGCTGTCCCCCCTTGAGCCATCCCACCTCCCGCCCCATCCCGTCCTGCACCCTGCAGCCCCGAGGGACCTCAATGGAGGAGGGGACTGGAGGATGAGGACTGAGTGAGACTCACAGGGTGGGGTGGGCTCTCATTACCTGCAAGCAGAATGGGGAGGGGGATCAGCAGGGCTTGGTTACCTCCTTATTCACCTGAGTACCCAACTCCAAGATTGCAGAACATCTCTCACCTACCCCCGCCCGCTCTTTTTTCAGGTCTCGGATATGAATCAGAACTCACGGGACCAGGCCCTGGAGCAGCCCCCTCCTCCCTTGCAGAGTTCACTCCTCCTCCTGCTCTTTCAACCAGAACCCCTCTTCTGTCCACCAGAAGGGCGGGCACCACAGTGAGACAGGAGCCCACAGCATGTCCTGTACCCTCCTGAGTAAACCCAACGGGGGACTGGGCGTTCAGGTGTATGGGACATTCTGGGGTTGGTGGGTGGTACGTTAGAAGCTGGATGCTGACACGGGCACAGGACGTCCCCAACCACTGAGAGCCCCAGGGCGGTACTGGAGCAGTCAGCCGAGGCCAAGAGTGTACTTGCTGTTGGGGCAGAAGCTCAACTTGTTTAAAACCCACCGGTGCCAGATACACACACAGGGCCGCTCTTTCGTAACATGAGTCATTACCATGTGCGAGGGTGACAGTCTGAGACTGCAGGGCAAGGCCAGCAAAGAGCTCTCCATATGTCAGGCCCTCAGGGGAAACCAGGAGACAGGAAATCTTTGTCACAGGGGACAGCTCAGGCTCCTCAAGCCACTCTGGCTCTTGACTGGCTGCTAACCAACACCT
The DNA here is from genome assembly GCF_001890085.2 of Hipposideros armiger. Taxonomy (NCBI): domain Eukaryota; kingdom Metazoa; phylum Chordata; class Mammalia; order Chiroptera; family Hipposideridae; genus Hipposideros; species Hipposideros armiger. The sequence goes on from NW_017731384.1 coordinate 2,373,099, forward strand.
GCCACACTGGGTTTGAGGAAGAGCTCTTCCAGGGATACGTGGATAGTGGTGACAAGAGTTCTTTTGGTGGCGGTGGTGGCAGGCTCCGAGTTTGAGTAATATCCTGCTGCCTTCCTGTATATTCCATTGCCAGGATCCCTTCCGGTCTGCGGGGCACTTCAGGAGTAGCAACTCAGGTCAGGGTGGAAGTGCTGAGGCTGGCAATGGTGGGAGCACTGCCCCTGCCTCTGACTGCTGGTGCCATTGGCTCTAGGCTCCTTGTCTCCTTCTAGCTAACCTTCTAGCAGTTCTGACCTCAAAAAACAAAAAGTTTGTGAACTGCAAAAGCCCACATGACAAGCAAAGGGAGAAGATGAAAATAAGACTTTCCCTCAACTTCCTCTGTGGCGAGGGAGCCCCACAGTTCTCCACCAAGAAGGCAGAGGCTCTGTGGCCGTCTAACTCCAGAGAGCGGGGGACACTCCACTCCTCAAGTGTGTTTTGAAATGTGTGTAACAGGGTGAGCAGCGTCCTGTCTGGAGTTCAAGCATGCCCTGCTTTCAAGCATCAGGACCTGTAGCCCTCCTGCTCAGGGAAGGGCCCACGACAGTCTCTGGGGAAAGAGGAGTGTCAGCTCTGGCCATCGACCCCGACCCAGGAACTCAAGCCCGCCATCATTTCCCCAAAACCAAAAAGGTTGAGTGAGCTTCAGGTTGGCTTGGCTGCTGGCCTCTCATCTTCAAGTACGTCAGGGTCACTGACGCTTCCTGCTTTCCCCATGGACCTGACTAGCTGGGTGGGCTCGACCCTCAACCCACCTGAACTAACTGACCCTTCCCAAAGGAGCCCTCCTAAACCCCTGCCCAGAATTCTGCCTCAAAACCTGCTCCTCCAGCTTAGGAGGTGTTCTCTCCTCTTCTTCCGGTGCTAGGGAAGGGAGACAGAGCTTGCCAGGCTGGCCAGAGCCATAAAAGCCTCTGTCTGTCACCCAAAAGAACGACAGAAATCATATCAAAGCTCTTCCATGCTCACATTTCCCTTGTATGACTTTACCTTAGCTCACACTTTCCTAACGGGGAGTCCTTGAACTCTCTGAGATCATGGGCAAAATTCTGTGTCACTGTGCATTTTTCTAGGGAAAAGACCCACTGTTTCTGCTTCTCAGGGGTATCTATGACCCCCAAAGATCCAATGACTTGAGTGCTGACTGTGTAACCTCTCAGTAAAGATTTGGGGAGCAAGATGACTCTTCCTTGGCTGGGTCTTCACTAGATCAAAAAACTTCTAAGTAACCTAAATAAGATCTCTTGGTTGACAAAGGTGGTACCAAATGAGACATTTAGTGGCAATCATAAGGAATACTTATGTGGTTTAAACTCAATTCCAAGTGGGCCTAAGTCAGCACCAGGACCATTTCTTCAGCAAAGAGAAAGCCCAAAATAAAACGCCATCTGGCCCGAAGTAAAGGTCAAGCACAGACATTTCGAGTGCAATGCTAACTCCCCCGGCTTGGAGAGGGAGCACAGCGTGGGAAAGAGGTCTTAAAGGAACCTGGTATTTTCCTCCGCACATACTGTAGGGCTTGGACTGTGAGGCTGGGTGGGCTCCAAAAATATTCTTTAAAGATAACAGACGTTTACAAAAGCTCACATTTTCCCAAACCAAATTCTGAGTTATCACCTAGAGGGATAACAATGAGGGCGATAACAAGGAAAAAAGTAAACAGAACAGTCTCTAAGTCCCCACATGCAGTTAGTCGTACAGTCAAGGTCACAGCCCCAATAATGCTGTTTGTTCCTGCTCTCCTATGTTATATGCTTTAAACTGAATTATTTGTCACTGAGGACACAATAGCATAAGACTTCAGAAATTATGAAACGTGACAAATTGGAAGCCTCTTGTGTGGGAAACGGTACCTTTATTTTGCTGAGCTTCATTTGGATTTTCTTAGACACCAGATCAGACCAGTACTTCTCTCCTAGGAAGTCCCAAAACATTCTTCCGAGCAAGGCGTTCACCCAGGCTTCCTGTTCTTCCTCTTCAGAGGGTGGGGCCTCTGGCAACTGGCAAAAGAAAAGGGACCAAAATTAGCTAGAAAGCAACGGGAGAACAAGACAGGTGCTTATTTTTATACTGTCACTGAAGATCCCTGCCTATAGAGATGGGCAACCATGTCAGTCTTATTTTTTCCCTATAAATTGCAAGTCCCACACTGTGTCCATGAAGAGAAGAGAAAAGCCACAATCACAAATAAAAACTCCTCTTTGTCTATTTTCCTTTTCTACCAATCTTCCTGTGAACCATCTAATATTTCATATGATTAACTCAGCCAAATTGCCTTGCCCCCCAAATTAGCTTGGTGCCAACATTCTCAATCAATGGCGTACTGATCACATGTCTGCCTATCTTTCTTCCAGCTAAGGCTCCTCGGATGAGCAGCTGTCAGGCTGGTCCTCACCAGGCAGCCCCAGTTTCCCCAATGCCCAGGACCCTTATGTTCAGCCCGATGCTATGACTCATGGTTCTCTTGGGTGAGGGGCAAGGGAGTGCTTAAAAATACTGTTTGGCTAGGTCCGCCACCCACAGATGCTAATTTAAGTGGGTATCAAGATTGTTAGAAGCGCTCACTAATGTAATGAACAGGTGAGGTCAAGAACCCCAGCCCTGGATTAGAGAGCGCCACCCTCAGGAACTCCGTGACACTCCTATTGCTGCTCTCACCAATCTCAGTTCAGTGAAATACCCTGGGCCTCACCTCAACAGGATACAATCCATCTAAAACATGTCACTGCCAATGCCCAAGGTAAGAGAAGAGCAAACCTGGGCTAGTCTCCAACTTCCAAGGTTAATGATTAGACTATGGACTCTGGCCTGGAGAGGGCCAGGATGAGGGTGAAGGAGAGAGAAGGAACAGTGACATCCACAGAGGGTGTGCTGAGGTTAGGAGCTTAGTGCAGGGAACGTTTGGTGGTCATCGTTGTTGTCACTGTTGCTGTCCACTGGCCCAGCATCAGGCCCTAGGATAAGGCTTGTTCTCAGGTTCCCTCTTTTATGCCTCACAATACCTCAGACAGAGCTTGTACTTCTATTTTAGGGATGAGAAAACAGACTTGGGACTGTTCAGTGCCCTGCCCGAGGCCCCCATCTTTATCAGCACAGCCTGACTCACAGCCTCCTTCTCCCGGATCCCCACCTGCTCCGTCCTGTGGGAGGGAGGAAGGGGGTGTGACTGGCTCCTGGTGTGACAGACGTTTCCCTATGCTGAGGTCTCTAATTAAGTGACAGCCTCATAGAAACAATTAGCCTTGAGAAGCAAAGGCCAAAAGAACTAGAAATGTAGAAATTTGTCCATTGTTGACCTTTTCTCTTCTCTAGGATTTATATAAATGCATTTATGGGCTGCCGATAGCCATACACACCAGACACCCTCATCGTCTCCATACTCCATACGTGTGCGTTCAAGCCAGTGCTCTCTTGTGGGCAGCTGTGATTGTGCCCACGTCACAGCTGTGTGCCTACGCCAGGGCATAGTACGCAGGGGGCTTGGTGCTCATGGGTTTGATACATGGAGATGTGATGACTCGTGAATACCCCAACAGTGCATAGCATGTACCTATGCATGACTTTTCTGAAGCCTGGAGTTCTGAGGGTCTGATCCAGGTGAATCAGTCCCTGAGCTTATGTGGGGCCTAAGAGACTGCCCAGCACCCACTGTCTACTAGTTCGTGAGCTTGTGCCATCTCTCTCTTTGGGCGTCTGGGGGCTCACTTGCATTTTTCAATCTAATGTCACTGCTTATAAAGGGAGGTATTTTATGTTCTAGGTGTCCTTCAAATTTGGGTGTTTTCAAAGGTTTCCCTTATGAATGTTGGTGAGTCTCATTTTAAAAATATTAAACTCTGATTTAAAATATAATACATGTTGATCATTCCATTTCAGAAGACATGGCTCTTTCTCACTCAATTTAATGGCTGGAGAGCATTCTCTCTGTGCTATAATGGGTTTTGATATTAGCTAAGACATTTCTACCACGAGGTCCTGGAGGAAGAGCAGAAGTCTGTGATCAGCAGGCACTCGGTCATGCCACAAGTTGCACGTGTTTTATGGAATCACTTCTCTCTGCCTGAACATCTGCACCCACCCCCAGGGGGATCTGGTTCAGCTTTTCTGGGTTGCTTATCTTTGAGTCACATCAGATGATGTACATAGACTCCTAAGTAAGCACTCACCCAGGACAGTGCTCTCCTGCCCAGGTTTTCAGGCAGTGTGCCTCGTGGCTGCCCCCATAGGGCACCATGTCTTATTTAGATCTGTAGGCTACAGAAGAGACTCTCCCTTCTCAAGTGGGAGAGTCTACCCTTTATTAACCTTTCTTTACAACCTCAGTTACTCACAGGAAAGAGGTCTAACAAACTAGCAAGAAACAAAGGTTATTTCACAATTTATATCCAAGCCAAAAGCATATGATGTAGAAACAAATTTCTGAAATAACTGACAAACAGGTTGCTTTTTCAACAGTTCCTTTTTCTAACACAGGCTTCACTCCATGGCCTCACTGGGAACAAAGAAAAATCCAGGAGCAGCAGAACATTCTGAATGCTTCAAAGCAGCTTCATGAACAAAACCTGGATTCAACAGGCTGCCAGAGAGAACTCACTTCCAGTGAATGTCATAAACATGAAAGAGCTGAAAGAATAAATGCGCATATATTTCCTAGTACAGAAGGTGGCAAACAATGTATACACACTTTAAGAAAGGAAAAAAACTGTATTAAATTGTAATAATATATACTGATAATAAAAAATGAATTTGACACCCTTGGTGTTTCTGTTTGGCTAATGGAAGGAATGTGAGAATACGTATTTCACCATTTCAACTATATATGTACATTTAGAAAGGGCAACTTTCTTCTTTTTTTTAGCTGCTTTGAAACGTTTATTTAAAATTTTTTTAAAAGACAGCATGAACTGAAAAAGACCACTGACAAGTGTTTTCTGGCCCAGCCCGCCACTGCACAGCCCCACCAGGTTCCCTACCCCCCAGCTCTGCACCACTGGGGGTGGCCCTGCCTGAGGTGGGATGTGGTCAGCTTTGGAAAGGTGACAGTGGGGCTGAGGCCAGGACCCTGGGCAGCAAGAGGCCCCAGAACAGCCCAGTAGTCACTGCAAGTGGCCAGGGCATTGAAATTTCCTTCTGGTTGTTGGGATTTCTTTCTGGTCATTGTCCAAGGGAAACAACAAACCAGGAACCCTGGGAAACACTGAGGTGACCTGGAACATGGCCAGCTCCATCCCATGTGCACAGGTGAAACCCCAAGGTTCATTTTAGATCCAGCATTTGCTCCATCTTTCCTTCCCTCCCCAGCTCAATTCCACAACTGTTTATTTTTTATTGCTTTTAAAAATATATATAATTGTGTGAATGTTCAATAAAAATACTATTGTTCCTAGTCAAACAGATATTGCAGCATAAAGAGTAACTGCTTTGTCTTTGATCTATAAAATGTGAAAAGGGGGCCAGCCGAGTGGCACGTTGGTTAAGAACTGGCTTGGGACGCCAGCTCTGAGCAGCAGGGCCCTGGTTCGGATCCCACTTGAGGGCCAGTAACGCTGAGCCCTCTACAGCTAAGATGGTGAACAACAGCTCAACCTGGAGCTGGGCTGCCGTGAGTCACGGCAACAGCGTAGGCTGCAGCCCCTGCTGCAGTGGGCTGCCGTGAGCTACCGTTGAGTGGCTGGCAGCCAGCGTGAGCAGCTGTCCAATGGCCAGCGAGTGACTTCCTCACCCAGGAAGAGCGAAATGATAATACCAACATGGGCCAGTGAAGCGACGTCCTCCACAACTAGACTGAAGAACAAAAGAACAGCAACTTGGCTGTTCCCCTTCCCCGATTCCCCAACGCTGTTCCCCTCCCCGAATTCCCCAATAAAAATCTTTACAAAAAAAATAAATAAAATAAAATGTGCAAAGGTTATCACACTGGATAATACGGAAAGACGCCAGAATTTCTAGGTATCACAAAGCCAGTACCAGGGAAGCACTGCCAGACATGGGGCTCCCCCTCCACAAGGGGAGGACATCATGGCTTTGAGACAGAAGCCGACTGCTCTCAGTCCCAATGGGCCACCCCTGCGAGGGCTGCCTGCTCGGCCCAGAACACCTAAGAAACCAGTCACACTTGGCCAAGAGCACAGGAGGTCGTCCTCTGACATTGGGGGGCTGGGGGTCTCGCCCGGGCCCTGGCAATCTTGGGGACCAGCTCTCCTCCTTCAATGACGGAGGCCCCGCCTGGCCTGCAAGGTGCATCCCAGTGCAGGCGCCAGACCACAGAGAGCAAGCACAGCCCTGTCCCTCGAGGCGGGAAGACTGTCCTGGTGGGTTGGCTGTGCCTTCAGTTCTCAGAGACAGGGCCAGGGTGGCCTGGAAGGTGGCTTCCTCATCGATGCTATAGGCCACACAGGTGTCGTAGGAGAACTTGTGCTGATGGAGCAGGTGCTGCCAAAAGTTGGTGCTCTTGTGTCTGGGGTCACCCCAGGACATCGCAGAGCAGATGGGGCACACCACCAGGTTGGGGTCACTGTGGTTGTTGTCCACACAGTGCTTCACCAGCTCCTGCTGGTCCAGGTTGAGGGCGCTGCAGTAGGGGCAGGTAAAGGTGGACCTGTTGGGGATGGCGCTGGGAATGGGCTGGGAAGGGCATCATAGGGACAAACTTGGGACAGCTGGCAATCTGCTCCTGGACCTTCACGCAGGAGGAAATGTGCATCCTCATCTTGGCCAGCATCACCTCCTTGTTGCAGTCCTGGCAGGGCGCCTTGAGGAATGAGCCGCTTCTCCACACGGCTGTATCCACCTTTTTTGGGGTGGAAGGGCAGGCAGCACAGCGGGGACAGGGGGGACAGCACCTGCAGGCACAGCTGGAGGACTCCCCACAGAACATGTGGCCTCAGACCGTGGCAGACCTCCAGGCAGGTGGGCAGCTGTACTGCACCTCCAGGCTGCTGAGTCGAGGCCCCCAGGCTGTGCGGCGTTGCCAACCCAGGACCAGGCCCATAGCCGCCACCACCGCTGTCCCTGCCTGGACTAAGCCAGAAAGGGCAACTTTCTAATAAAATGGCTTCCAAAGAGCAGTTTGGGGAGGTCAGTGGTTTGGTACAAAAGGCTATCATAACTGAGTAGCTCTTGGGATATTTTTTGTTAAAAACTAAAATGAAGACTTACTTAATTTTGTGGTATATCATTTCTTATTACCAGAAGACCAGACGCAGCTTTTTTTGTTACAAAGAGAGCTTAGTGCCTCTGCTCCTAAGGTTTGGTCACACACAGTCTGGTGCCACAGGGTTTCCCAAAGGGCTGCTTGGTCCTGGAGAAGGCAATGGAGAGCCTTCCCCCAGGTCTGCTAGTGGTTTCCCTGCTTATAAAAACAATGCATGTTCCTTGTAGAAAACACCCATAATCCTACTACCCAGACGTAATTATTTAATCCATTTTTACAATATATTTAAAAGTTCTGTATCCTTTAAAAGTATATATACATTGTAAAAAGACTGAAAGGAAATATAGTAAAAATATAGTAAAAAAGCCCAAGGCAACCAACCACTAATTTGCCTCAATGAATTTGCATATTCTGGACATTTCATATAAATGGAATCATATGACGTGATCTTTTATGACTAACTTTTTTCAGTAAACATAATGCTTTCACGGTTTTTCCATGCTGTACCATTCCTTTTAATTGCAGGATATTACTCTACTGTATGTATATGCTACACTTTATCCATACATCAACTGATGGACATTTCATTTTTCTACTTTTGGCGATCATGAATACTGCTATGAATATTGGTGTACAATATTGGTGTACTATGAAGTTTTTGTGTGGACATAGGTTTTCACTTCTCTTAAATATATAACTAGGAGTGGAGCTGCTAGATTGTATAACTCTTATGTTCAACATTTTGCGAACTACCAAGCTGTTTTTCACAGCAGCTACATCATTTTACATTCCTACCAGCAATGTACAAGGGTTCCAGTTTCTCCACATCCTCAGTAATACTTGTTGTTACCCGTCTTTTTGTTCTAGCCATCTAAGTGGGTGTGAAGTGGTATCTCTTATTTGGTTCACATTTCCCTGATGGCTAATAACTTTAAGTATCTTTTCTTATGCTCACTGGCCATTTGTATATCTCCTCTGGAGAACTGTCTATTCAGATCCTTTGTCCATTTCTTTTTTTTTTTAAAGATTTTTATTGGGGAATTGGGGGATGGGAACAGTGCTGGGGAATTGGGGGAAGGGGAACAGACAAGTTGCTACCCTTTTGTTCTTCAGTCTAGTTGTGGAGGACATTGCTTCACTGGCCCAAGTTGGCACCATCATTGCGCTTTTCCCGAGTGAGGCAGATCAGTCGCCGGCTTCTGAACAGCCGCTCACGGTGGCTGCTGGCCGCTCACGCTGGCGCTGCTGGCTACACATGGTAGCCCATGGCAGCCCACTGCAGCAGGGGCTGCAGCCTACGCCGTTGCCGGTAACTCACGGCAGCCCAGCTCCAGGATGAGCTGTTGTTCAGCATCTTAGCTGTAGAGGGCAGTGTCACTGGCCCTTATATGTAGGATCCGAACCGGGGCCCTCTGGCATCCCAAGCCAGCTCTTATCCAACGCACCACTCAGCTGGCCCTTAGTCCATTTCTTATTTGGGGTATTTACCTTTTATTATTGAGTTGTAGGAGTTCTTTATATATTCTAGGTTCTGGATCAGATATATGATTTGCAAATATTTTTTCCCCATTCTGTGGGCTGTCTTTTCACTTTCTTGATGGTACTTTTTGCAGCACAAAAGTTTTTAGTCTTGATGAAGTCCAATTTATCTATTTTTTCTTTAGTTGTGTACATTTTTGATGTCTTATCTAAGAAGGCTTTACCTAATCCCAAATCACAGGGATTTACTCCTATCTTTTCTTCCAAGAGCTTTACAGTTTCAGCTCTTATATTGAGGTCTATGATCCATTTTGAGTCAATTTTTGTATATGGTGTGAGGCAGGGGTCCAATTTCATTCTTTTGCAGGTGGATATCAGTTGTTCCAGCACCATTTGTTGAAAAGAGTATTCTTTCCCTCACTGAATTGTCTTGGCACTCTTGTCTATATCCTTTCTAAATTTATTTTTAAATTGTACATATGCCTTCACATTTTTTACTTATTATATGATAAGCACTTTTCAATTCCACTTTTAACTGTTTGAAAAGCTGACTTTGAGGGGGTGAAGGGGAAGCCTTGGACTAAGATTGAAGGACAACAACTTGACTTTGAGCTGATGGGTCCTGGAAAAACACAATGTTCCCCTCCCCAATTCCCCAATAAAAATCTTTAAAAAAAAAAAAAAGAGCTTCCTTATTTTCTTGTTTTCTGAATTCCTATTCAAATCTCCTCCCTAAACCAAGCAGACTATCTCACCAAGAGGGTAAAGCCCCAGGTCTCCTCAGCCAGCCTCACGGGTTCTCTCACTGCTCTAGAGGTTAAGTGCCCAAGAAGACAGAAGAGGGTGCCAAGATCACAGGGGCCTGGGGACTTCGGAAGCTGGCACAGCCTGTGGTTGTGGGACAAAGCAGAGTCACAAGGACAAGTCAGGGCTCAGCGACTGGTCACTAACTAGTAAACATCTGAAGAACCAGGCTCTTCCTCCCCAAATAGTGGTATTTTATGATTCAAAATTTGAGCTCTAAAGTGATTTCAACATGCAGCATCCCCTGAACATGTTTTTAATTATTATTGGTGAGAATAACCACCAAAAGTATTTTAGCACTGCTCAATACAACTCTAGTCTATATTCACTAATTCTATCACTGGGTGTTTTTCACCTTGGTTTGGCTCCTGAGCACCAATGGCCCCATTCACCTCTAGACCTAGTTTAGCATTGGGCAACATTTGAGAAAGGAGGCCAAGTGTGTGGGAGTTGCTATCAGACCTGGAGCCCTCAGGGTAAGAGGTGCTTTGACCTTAGCCTATAAGAGACAGCAGCAGGAGGGGTAGGCAGGGGAGAGGCTGGGGCAAAGGCTGGAGCTGGGTGGTGGCCAACACTGACAAGTGACAGTATAACTTGAAGAGATGCCAAAGGTCCCTTTGTGTCTCCGAGCGCTTTGAGTCCCTCTTGGACTCATGATCTCAGAGGCAATCTGGACCCTAAGAAATAACCTGGCCCGGTCTTTGGCAGGAAGAATAAGCACTAATGGTCACATCCAAAAGGTCCACATTTGGCAAGACTGTGGGGAACAGGCACCCCTATTCCTGGTGGGAATGAACAATGATAGAGGGGAATTTGGCAATATCCAACAAAACCACATGCGCATTTACCTTCTGATCTAGCATTCCCACTTCTAAGATGTCACCTTGAAGATACACCCCCCCAAAACACAGAAATGCACATACACAAAGTTATTCATTATAGCATGGGTTGTAATTGCAAAATATTGGAAACAACCTAGATGTCCATGTAAGAGAGAGACTGAATATGCTATAGAACATTTGCACAATGGAGGAAGTACTTTGCAGCTGTTTAAAAGAAGGCGAGGAGGAGGTACCTATGAACTGATGTGGAATAATGTCCAGAATGCACTGCTAAGTGAGAAATAGCAAATGTGCAAAAGAGTAGCCACAGTATGCTATCCTTTCAGTAAGGCAGAAGGGGAGGTAAACCCAGAAAGGATAAACCAGAGGCTAAGGAGACTGGTTTACTACAGGGGGTGCATGGGAATGGCATGGAGGAATACCAGGGACAGGGTGGGGGAGATGGCACTTTTCTGAGTGTCTTTGTACAGCTTTGATTTCTGGCACCATGTTAATGTTTTACATGCGCAAAAAAAAAAAAATCAAGGATGGGGGTAAAAGGTTCTCACTTGTTCGTATTGCAAAATTAATAAGAAAGAAAACTAGTGAAGAACTATCTCCACTGACTTATAACAGAAAGCATGAAAAGTAATAAAAGTAGTATAGGAACACTGTAGCAGATCTTATTTTCCAAAAATGGAGCAACGATATTTCACATCCCACGTGCTCTTCCAAGAATCTGCTCTTCCATCAGCAAGAGGTGGAATCTTTGCCGCTCTCCTTGCACCTGGGAGGGCCTTTATGGCTGCCTTATCTAATAGATCATGATGGAAGTGACATGATTTTACTTCTGAGACTAGGTCATAAAAAGCAATACAGCGTCTGCCTGGCTCTTTCCCCAGGGACCCGGTCACCATGCTGAGGGATGCCTAGGCCACATGGAGAAGAACTGAGGCCTCCAGCCTTCAGCCCTCGCTGAGCTCCCAGCCAACAACCAGTATCTACTTGCCGGCCATGCGAGTGAGCTATCTTGGAAGCTCCCAGTCCAGCTCCCCCAGCTGACACTATGTGGAGCGGAGAGAAGCCTTCACTGCTAAGCCTGGTTAAATTACAAATTTGTGAGCAAAATAAATAACTGTTATTATTTGAAGCCATCACTCTTGGGGCGGTTTGTTACACAGTAATAGACAACTAAAACACATACCTATGCTTTACTGAAGACTACCAGAGCACCCGAGAGCCAAGAGGTGGCCCACACACATTTCAGGCACGCCAAGTGGATGTAGGAGCCCAGCACTAAAACTCACAGGCTTTCGTCAAAGGCCCTGCTTTCAAAGACAGTTATCTCTGTTCACACAGCTCTGGCTCTCTGGGTTCCTCGCCCATGCAGATTAGAATCACTAAATTAACAAGGGTGCGGTGGGGCATGGGGATAAGTGCTCAAGGAAAAGCCGGATAGAAAGACACATACCCACCCCAGCCAACTGACAACCGAGAGAAAATACTGCCGAGTGCGCAGTCTGGGAAGCCGTGGACTGGGGGTGAAAGGGACGTGGGACAGAGACCTCATGTAGGCCCGCATAACGACCAGCCTGAATTTCCGTTTCTTGTACTGAGTCTTTCAATTATCCAAGCAAGGTTACATCATGCCTGCCTGCTCCACCTAAGGGGGCAGGGAGTACAATGTGGGTTTTCAAGATTTTCATCAGACTTAGAAGAAGAAAAAAATGTTTTGGTGCTTAAAGGGGTAAGTGCGAAGTACCTGGAAAGGTTTGTGTTGCCAACGCCGGGTAGAGGGGCTGGGCTGTGTGAGGGTCTCCCAGCCCCTCCTGGGGCTCCCACAGGCCCCAGTGATTACATGATACATGCATAAGGAACACGTGCTGAGGAAAAAATGTTCTAAAACTTCTTTGCTGTAATTTAAGGAACGCTTTTAAAAAGCAAGCTTTTTATTTGATTGTTTTCTTACATCCTCCTGGTTTTCCTGCGTGTCATGAGAGTCCAGGCAGCCCAGGGAGAAAGGGAATTTGGGGAAAGGGGACTCACTAGTGATAAACAGGACATTTCCAGGCAGTTTTCTATCACACACACCCCCACTCTAGCCTAGAGGGTGGTCTACTTCCCACGCTTGCTGGTAACTCAGGTCAGAAGGCAGAGGCAGTGGGCTAGCAAAGGCATGTGGTCTTTTCTTGCCCCGATAAAGTAGGTTCCATGAGGAGGGTTCAGGGGCCTCTTCCACACTGAAGACAGAGGATCAACAGGATGAATACAGGCTAGAGGCACAAAGAGGAAGGTACCAAATGCTTCCTGTTAAGAGCAGAAGTATGGTCACTAGAAGAGGTCAAACACTTCAGTAACATGTTAAAACAGGCTTCAGGCTCCACAGGTGGGACATCATGTGTCTTGGAACATAGTACAAGTAGTGGCGAGAGGCCTCAGGCCAAGCACAATTAGGATGACCTATCAAAATGGCAGTTGCGGTAGCTGAGGGTCTTTGGACTCTCAGATGAGGCCTTGTACACTCCATCACAGCAATTGCGAAATTAAGCTACTTAATTTCTGGGAGCCTGTCTCTCCATCTACCAAATGGAGAGAATGCTATCTAGTTTGCAAGGCTGTTCAAGAGGTCAGGGTAATTTTATTAAAAGAGCCTAAGAGAGGCTAACATATGGCAGCTTATATTATAATCTTTATCTTATCACAGATGATCTCGAGTCAATGTCTAGGTTGTTACACTCTGGAAATAATGCTGGTAGTAGCTCTTCAAAAGCACTGGACATAGTTGAGGAGGCTGAGAATTTGAGACTACAGTGCTGATGTGGGAATCAGACCTCTATTACTAAGGATTCTGTGAACTTCCCCACTGATCACGCTGTTGCTCAGGTGAAAAGCTAGGCTTATTCTCTCACACCTCACATCTAATTCATCAGCAAATCCAGCCAGCTCCCCTCCAGCACACATCCCCAAAGCAGCCCCTTCTCACAGCCTGCTGTTAGTTACCGCCTTAATCTCAGCCCCATTCTCCACTGCTGTAATTGCCTCCCACCCATCTTTTCCTCCTACAGCCAATTCTCCACAGAGAGCCACTTATCTTTTTTTAAACTTAAATCAGATAGTTACCCCTGCTCAGGACCCTCCTGGGGCTCCACATACCCCTTGGAACTGACTAATGAGGCCCTGTCTCTCTGTCCCTTGCTCACTGTCACCCACACTGGCCTCAGGGCAGTTCCTTGAACACTCCAACCACATCCTTGCTTGGGGCTTTTGCACTTGCTGGTCCCCCCCACCTGAAATGCTCCCCCCACATAAATAGCCATGGCTCACTTCCTCACTTTGGTCAGATCTCTGCCCAAATATCACCTCCTCCCAGAGGCCCTCCTTGACCACTGACCTAAAATAGAAGTTCTGGCCACTTTCCATCCTCCCTTATTTGGCTTTATTTTAATTCTTATCACCACCCGATATTTGCTTCTTGCTGTCTGGACTACAAGCTCCTCTGTCTTGTTCGTCACTGTGTTCCAATGCCTAGAACAGGGCATGGTACACAGGAGGTGCTCAGAGTGCTTCGGTATGAAGAAAGGAGTCCAAGTGGAAGAGCAGAAAAGCCACGGCCCAGGCAGCCAGAGTTACCTTTTTCCCAGCTGTGGGGCTGCTTTCCACACTCTGCACGGGGCTCCTCTGGGGGCTTCGGTTCTCTTGGGGGACACACCTGGCCATGTACACGCTGTAGTCCAAGAGCATCTTCTGCCGCACGCTGCCCACCAGCTCCTTCTGCTTTGGCTGGGACATAATCTCCTCCACGCTGCCTTTGCTGCTGCTGCGACTGTGGGTCAGGTGCCCGCAGGGACTGCTGTGTCTGCTGTGTGAGGGCAACACCCCTGCAGCAAAGAAGTGATGGCTATTAATACAGAGGAAGAAAAGTGCTGCAAAGTAAATGAAATGCAGAACTCCAGTGGGTTAAGCCGAAAAACAGCTAAAATGCTATCAAATGACTTGAAAAAATATTTACAATATAAGGGTATTTCCCACCCTGAAAAAATACCTTCCACTCTGATGATAAGTAATTTTTTTAGAAGTTTTTATTTCTCTCCAAGACAATTCAGAGTAATGGGAGCCATAAAATACACTGGTAGGTGCCTTTTTCTTTTTTCCTAGTGATCTCTTAGGGTCAAATAATGGACTGATACACCCCCAGGGGCAGGGAAAGTGGGCAGAAAGCTAACTGTTCATCCATAGTTCGTGGCAATTCTAAACATGCCATCTTCCATTCAACAGATTTTTTATCAAGCTCTTCTCTGAGTCAATTCCACATCAAAAAGAAAAATAAGACATGCTCCCTGCCCTTGAACTCAGGCACCTGGCAAATAAATCACAATTTTCTGCAATAAGCATTGTAGCTGAAGTATGACTAAAGGGCTTTTAGGGCAGAAAGAAGGGGGTGACTACCTCTGCCCAAGAGAGCCAAGAGGTGCTTACCCCAGTACTGCCTGTCCAGGCAGTGACCTCTGGACTGCCTCTTGAGGAAATAGTTGGCGTTTTCCTGGCCCAGGAGGGGGAAGAGCATTCCAGGTAGAGGGAACAGCATATGTAAAAAGCAATGACAGGCCACAGTATGCTTGAACAGTGAGATTCAGTGAAGTTCCAAGCAGAGGACACAGGGCAGAAAGAGAGGAATGAGCAGAGGTCAAGGCTATCCATGCAAATGCAGTGAGTCCGGAGCCCAGAGGATCCTGCACTTCTGTGGTGAGCTCAGGCTTGGAGGACATAAAGAGGGCCAGGAGCTTGAGAGCACTAGCCGCCTTCTTATTATAACTAGGGTTCTGCGGTTGCGTCTTCTCTCAGAGGAGTCATACTATAGGAAAATAAATATAATCCTAAGGAACCAGCAAAGGCAAGAAAACATACATCTGCAAATGGTTCCATCACTGGTTAAATGATTCAGTATAAAGGGCTGCAGCGATCAGCCTAAAAGGTAAATGACTCATGAGAACACACCGTAGGTGGCAGACAGTCATCAATTCAGAGTGCGCCTCCTTCCTCCCTGCCTGGGAATCTCAGCTCTCCTACAGGCCTTTTAAAAATACATAAGCATTTAGCACACGTGTCATTACCTGGTTTACTTCCAGAGACAGCAGGTGGCTTCTTGATTTCTGACTTCAGCTTAGATGCCAGAATAAATCTCCTAAACCACTCCTCTTTTTCTCGGCCAGTTCTCCCAAAGAGATACAATATCTGATCTCGCTGGCCAGATCTTGTTCCCTCCTGAGGATGGGGTGGCTTCTTAGGGTCCTCGCCTCCCAGCTCTCTCTCAGCTGGTGGCTTTTCTTCAGCAATCTCTTTATCAGTCTGGGCTTTGGACATAAAGTCATCTTGTCGACCAAGCTCAATACATATGGGGTACTTTTTATTCCAGATTCGTTTTCGAGCCAAACTTTTAGGTACAAGGTAAATCTACATAGAAAGGGAAATGATGATTTACATACTAAATTAAAAATTGGCTAAATTGTGCATTAAAACATGCAGAGCACAAATGCAAACTTTATAGTATTTTTAACTAAAAGGATGAATGTGAAGAAATTACCACCTGTCTCTAACATGATTATAGAAACTGGAATAAATATTTAGAAATGACTTGTCATTCTTCAAAATTATTCCAAGAAGTAGATGTTTAAGAATTTTGCAAGAGTTACACATTTCTATAATTTCTGGTAACAATAGTGCAATAATTGCTTAGTGGGTTATCATCAACTAAGTTTGGATATCAGCTGAGTTTAATGACCCTGGGCCAAACATAAGCTGGAAGAAAAAAAAAAAGAATTTATCAAGCTATATCTAGATGGGAAGCTCAAGTTTATTAACCTCAAGTTAAGAATAAGTTTTTACAAAAGTTTAAATATTTCTCTCATTTTGGAGACACTTTGAAGATCACTCACATCAGTGACTGAACAGGAAGTGGGTGAACAACAGGAAATCTACAGCTTTCTGGAATAACAAATAGTTTACACTTCTCAAAAACAGAAGTATATAATGCTTCTATCAAAACATAGTTATTTTGCATATCCATAATTTTTACATTTATAGAACCTTTATTAGTTATTACCCTAGCATCACCACACATAGCTTTTGTTTGACTGAAAAAATTAACTCTCCGAGTCACAAGAGTGTGCTATGCCCTTGCTCCTCCGAGTGTGGGCCACAGGCCAGCGGCATAGGTATCACCTGAAGGCCCCACTCAGTTCTGCTGAACTAAAACCTGCATTTAAAAAGATGCTCAGGAGGTTCACATGCACACTAACATTTGAGAGGTACTGATATAAATTATACTACTACTTCACACACACACATACACACACACACACACACACACACACACACGACCTTTTTAGGGGAAGAATACAGTAATGCAGCCAAGATTCCAAATGCTTTTTCATTCATTCAAGCTTCCAAAACCATTTGGGCTCACCTTACTGTCTGAGAGATCGTAGATTTTCTGGCTGATGTAGGTGACCTCTGGCTTTGTTTCATTGTAGCTTGCCCTCCTGGATATATTTTTATTGGGCTTTGAAAGTCTTAAGGTCCCACCCTCAAGTCGAACAAAGACTGAATGTGTCAAAGTCGCATGGTAAGTTTCTGGATCATAGTTGTAAATTTCATTCATCCATCCCTGATGGAGAAAAACTTCTATTAGCAAAATTAGAACAAATACACATCGGATTCAACATGAAAATGATGACCACCAATAACTGGACACTGAAACCAAACTTGTGACTATGACTCAAGTGTCAATTTACCGATGACAACAGGTTGCTGAGACAAGCACTCAAAGGATAATCAGTGTTGAGAAATAATTTGGTATGTTCTTGATAACTAAAAATCTGGATGACAATGACAATGTCCATTAGTCTAAATAAAAGGTTCTTTTTCCTTTTAAAAGCTGACAAGCAAATAAGGAAACTCAAAGGTGTTCATGTAAATAGAGGGGGTGAGTAATCCCACCCGCCTGGCCTCTTTAAGTAGCCAAACACTCTCCCTTCTCAGTACACTTGCAAACAATCCCTGAAATGTCACAGACCATATTAAATCACGTTGCCACTCCAGGACCCCAAGAACACCTACCCTTCGACTTCTATCTCACCGAAATCATCTAGTAAAGCAGACCGTTCAGCATCAGACATTAAACAAATCATAGATAAGATCCAAATTCAAAGATATATAGTAACTTAAATGAGTAAAACTGTGGTCCAGGCCCTCTCCATCAACATGTACTTATACACTGATTTTTAAAAAGAGCAAACATACTGAAGTACCAACAACACACAAAAGCCTGACACACCATAAACTGTGCTGAAGTTAATCTCATAGCTGTAACCAATCTCCATCGTTTAATACTCTGCCTGCCCCACAGCACTTTTTCAGGTGACATGGGTGGCCCAGGTCTCTTTAAAAGTTCTCTAGGGAATTTTAATTGATATCTTCCCACCCCTCCCATTTTGTAAATGTTTTTGTAATGATCAGAGAAACACTAAAGATCACTACACTGGAGTTGGGACTGGCATTCTTTTCAACGAATAGCAATTTCCACGGTGAGTACTTCATCTCACACTGAAGTCTGGAGAGACTTGCAAATGAGGAATCCTCAGAATTCTCTTGTATTCATTTATCTGTTCATCAAAACATGCGCTGAATCTCCCTATGAAACAAGTAATGTGTCAGGGGTTGACACAAAGATTAAAAAGAGGACAGCGTTCCTGACTCAAACCAGTAGAGAATTAGGTCTTCATTTCACATCTTATGAACCTATAAGAGTAACCATAAAAAAATTGTCACAAAGAGTACGCTGAATGTATTGTGGAAGTGAAAACAGACAAACACACTTCTTTGTCTTGGGGGCCATGTGTGAAATTTATGAGCCAATTATATAGATTCATATACCTCAATATATTTTTTGCAAGAGCTGGGAGTATCTCTTACTCTTCCCAATTTGTATCTATTTAAAAATGTCAACTTTGTATCTAAAAATTTGTATCTAAAACTGTTGAATTTGTATCTAAAAATGTTGAATTTGTATCTGAAATTTGTATCTAAAAATTTGTATCTCAAAATGTCAAATGTGTTTCTGTTAAAAAAATGCAGAATCACTAAGCAGTAGCCATGGGAAGGGGGTATAACCTAGGTGTTTGTAAAGAAACAGCAATGATCAGAGCAATGAATATTAAAAGGGGACAAGTGACACAGCGCACAGTGGAGCCTGAGGTGGACTGTGTTGTCAGAGCATCAGTTTGGGTGGCTTCATTTTGCTAAGTGTAGAACTAAGTACATTTTTTGGCTCATAGCGTTTTGCCTTTATCTGTAGTCTGTTATTAGGTGAAGTATATTCATTGATTGATTAATTGATTCAAATACTGAACCAGTCTTGTATTCTTGGGGAAATTATGCATTGGTCATAACGTTGGATCATACCAGCTCATGAGAGCTGATTCTACACCTCTCTTCCCAACTCCATGTTCAGTGACTTCATGTTGGTAACTCAGCCGTGGTGGGAGTTTTCACACCATGGAAACCAGTGAACAGAACAAAAATGGCTTCCCCCTACCTTGGAGAGCCGGTTTACCATCACAACACTTTTATTATCCTTTTTATACATTGTTAAATTCGATTTGCTAATATTTTGTTCATTTTTCCCTCTAAGTTGACATTCTGCTCATGCCATGACTTCCTCCATGCTAACAGTACTTTATTGAGGTATTATTTTCATAGAGTAAAAGGAACAGGTCTTATACATATGATTTAAAAAATACTAATATTAATAGCTGACTAATAATAAAAGCTGTCATTCAAGTTTATATTATGATCCGGCCTCCTCAGGTACATTATCTCCTTTACTTCTGCCAATTCCCTACAATTCTATAGGTGAAAAAGTGGTGAGAGGTTAAGTGTTGCCTAGAGTGGTTTAAAAAAAAAGTGGTGTATTTTATTCAACATAGACCTAGAAGTTCTAGCGACAGCAATCAGACAGGAAAAAGAAATAAAAGGCATCCACATTGGCAAGGAAGAAGTAAAATTGTCATTATACCAGATGACATGATACTATATATAGAGGACCCCAAAGTCTCTATCAAAAAGCTATTGGATCTAATAGACAAATTCAGTAAGGTAGCAGGATACAAAATCAATCCTCAGAAATCAGTTGCATTTG
>NW_017731384.1:2394788-2416821 GCF_001890085.2 Hipposideros armiger
AAATAAATAAAAATAAAAAATAAAAAAGTGGTGTAGAGAGTGGCAAATCTGAGACTTAAACCAAGTCTACCTGTGACTCCGAGGCCCAGGCTCTAATTCACCTCTATGGCACAGACCCACCTGCTGTCTGGCTAACACCTGGTCATCATCCTTCAGGTCAAGGCAAAGATGACACTTCTCTCAGGAAGCTGCCCCCGATCACCTGGGTTACTTTCCTCCTATGCTGTATCTGTTAACTGCCTGGTTTACTTAACCACAAAAGCCACAGGACACTCACAGTTGTAACAAATGTTTGTCAACTGAATACACAAATACAGCCCAATGCAGAGGGTCGCTGTGAGGATTAAATAAAAGCTGTGTGTAAAGCACAGGTAAGTGGGACAGGCTGGTGTGCCTCACAGCCTGTCAGTACAGTTCCAGCTGCCTAAGTAGAGACAAGCGAAAGAATGAAGTGGACTCTTCTAGGCACAGGGAGCTGTAGAGGTTACTTTGAAGGAAGTAGGTGACTTGGTCACTGTTGCCATAGAGGAAAACTAAGTTATAATTGCACAAAACAGCACAGGTGAAGAAAACAAGCAACCTCAGAAAGAATCGTGAAAGTAAAAAATGTGAAAGCTTTTCAGGACAGAAACTGAATTAGCTACATCTTATCTATAGCGGAGAGAGGTGTTGTGCCTGGAGCCCATGTTTCCTGACTCCCATGTAGGGCTCTTTCCAGAACACTACAAGCTTTGATAGGAAACCTCGAGAGACTCACAGGGGCTGCTACTTAACCCACATTTATGAGGCATCCAGGATGCAGACTGGCCGTTGGGAGGCTCAGGCCAAGAGGTGGTCAGGTAAGACTCTCCTCAAGTCCCCTTTATTCTGTCCCCTAATGTACCTCTACTGCCCTGAAACCAGGCTGCCCTTGCAGAAGGCAATTACCCAACGCAAACCCTAACTGCTTTTTAGACCACTGATCAGCCAATATTCTCTGGGGATTAGCCAACTCCCTGGGTTAAGCTGCAATGGAATTTCCAGACCTAAAAGAACAAATATCAAATCTTGAGAGCAATGCGGCAACTCCAAGGCCTTCTCCCTCTGTAAGTGGCCAACCCTCCACTGCTCAGCTGTTCTAAAATTCTTCACCCTGAATTTCTTACCAAATAAGATATTTCTCCAACTTTATTTTGTTGTGGGACACGGGAGTGGGTGTAAAGAGATATAGCATGCAGTTAGCAATTCAGTGCATTTCAACAGCTCAACTGCAAAACTCAGAGTTGCTCTCAACCCACACTAAAGCCTCAGACAAGCCTCATTTCTTTCTGAAGCTGGAACTGTGAAAATAGAGACAGTGCATGCGGCTGAGGGACAATGACCCCAGTCAGCCAGGCTGCAGGTGTCTGGCCCACAGACTGGTTCTGTGACCCTGTTTGTAAAAGGTCAGGGGTTTCTCTTCAATTCTCTGCTGTATTTAGAAGCCATGTCTGGTGAAAGTACAAACCACAATCTATAAAGGGACTCATTTCATACTTGGAAAGATTAAAAGCTACAATTACTTTTGCAAAATAATAAAGTCTGGGAGAACTACTATTGTGCTTACTTTCAGTGACAGTGCCAATCAGGAGGTCACGGGCACTGCTCTCTCTGTCCGTTTGTTGCTGAGCCGACCAGAGAAAACGCCAGCCCTCTGGCCTGAGGAAGCGATGGGCATTTCTCTATGTTCAGTACTCAGGGTGCCTGGGTGACACCCTGCTGTCACATGGCTGTGCTGACATTCAAGGCTGCCTGTCACTCAGGTTCCCTGCATCATTCCTTCATCTAGTCTCTCAGGGAAGGAGCAAATCCTAAACCAAAGAATAGAGCCAGGGCCTGAGGCCCCTGCTGCTGAAAATCTGAATTGTTGTCTGAAGCAGACAACAAGGTGATTACTTTTCTTTTGTCCTCCAAACTAAAACACAAGCAGGATTTTCTCTTTGCCAGGCTTAAACCCTTTTTGATATATTAATGGTTTAGAACTGGGGTCATCAGTTAAAACATGGTATCATAGATCATGGACTTACGAGAATATGGCAGAAACAGTCTACTAAACTTTACAGAACTTTAGACAAAATTTGGGTTTTCCATGAAAGACAAATGTACAGACATATAAAATTCACACTGTGACTGATAGCCTCAATCAAATAGTCAACATTCAAAATAAAGGCTGCTCAAAGATACCATTAAGAATAAAGGAGGGGCTGGCCGAGTGGCTCAGCTGGTTAAGAGTCAGCTTAAGAGTTAGCGAGCTCTGAGCAACAGGGCCGCTGGTTCAATTCCCACATGGGCCAGTGACGCTGCACCCAAGCCAAGCTGACTTGCCACTGAGCTGCCAACAGATGGTAGGATGGCTCAGCTGGTGAGAGCACGTGCTCCTAACAACAAGATTGCCTGTTCGATGGTGGGCTATGCCCGCCCGCAACTAAAACTGAACTTGGCACCTTGAGCTGAGCTGCCACCTGGATGGCTCAGTGGATAAGAGCATGCGCCCTTAATAACAAGGCTGCTGGTTTGACTCCCACATGGGATGGTGGCTACACCCACCCGCAACTAAGATTAAACACAGCACCTTGAGCTTAGAGGCCACCAGCTGCCGATGGGCAGCCAGATGGCAACTGGCGCCCTCCACAACTAAGACTGAAGAACAACAAATTGGCTGGTCCCCCTCCCCAACTCCCCAACACTGTTACCCTCCCCCAATTCCCCAATTAAAAAAAAATAAAAAATAAAAATAAATAAATAAATTTTTAAAAAGTCCATTAGGGGAGGGAGGCGCCAGCATCAATACCATCCACATCCTCCAAGCGTCTGATTCAAGGTCACCTTCACAGCTGAGTTACTAGAATCACTGGAGTCAGGGCTACAGCCACAGACTGTGCCTGGGAAAATGGCCTTTATCCTAGCTTTTCCTATTCTTTGGGGCAGCATCTTTCCAATTCAGGTGACCATAGAATTTTTCTATTTTTGGATCATGTATTTATTTTTTTTATTTAAAAATTTTTTTAATTTTTAAATTACAGTTGACATCATAGAACACTTTTTATAATGCACTGGCAAACGGTAATAGAGGTTGGAGATAACGAGCATTCAAATTAGAAAGAAACATAACATGATCTCAGATGAACCACTGAAATAATTAAGTCTGACTTATGTTACTACATGAGAAACATTAAGCCATATTAACAAATGCTGAAATTATGAGATGATAAATAGACTAGTAAACAAATAAATTAGCCTCTAAATTTTTTAGGTCACATGTCCTATCAGTCAAAAAGTGTTTTCTTTTTTAAGATTTTTATTGGGGAATTGGGGGGATGGGAACAGTGCACTGCCACAGGGACTGCAGCCTACACCGTCGTTGGCGACTCACAGCAGCCCAGCTCCAGGATGAGCTGTTGTTCAGTATCTTAGCTGTAGAGGGCAGTGTCACTGGCCCTCATATGTGGGATCCTAATTGGGGCCCTCTGGCGTCCCAAGCCAGCTCTTAACCAACGCACCACTCGGCCGGCCCAAAAAGTTTTGAGTATGTATCTATAATACATACATTTAAAAAATTACATACATGTTCTAATATAATACAGCTTTTATAAAAGGCAAAAAATAGAAATAAAGAGAAGATGAAATAATTAGCCTTTTCGCTAATTTTTGGTTTTTCCTTTCTGATAGTTTTGTACTATCTTCACCTGACATCTTTAGGCACTACACACACAGACACACACACACACACACACACACACACACACACACACACACTCTTAGGGTGAGGCTCATTAATGACAATGGGTGTAAATCCATATTTCAAATAATATTGATAATTTCCAAGGATTTTGGCTAAATGTCAATATATGGTGACCCATGTTAAATAATAGCAAGGCTTATTTACATTCTTAGATAGAAAGGGTAAAAATACATACAAACAGCAACTTTGATATTTTCTTTATAGTGCCTTCAACAACCATTTTGGAAACCACTAAAAGCAGCAACAGAATGAAACAGAGTTCACAAGAGAAACCCGGGCACCAACACCAACAAACTCATGCCCTAGGGCCATCTTGCTTGTTATCTCCTAGCCTGTGGGGGTAACTGCAAACCTCTTCTTAAAGGCTAATTATTGTATAATAGGAATAGTCTTTGATGGATTTAGTACTTTCTGTATACATTAAACATAAATTTTGGAGGTGAAAAGATATCTAGCACTGATTTTTTTTTTCATGATTAATAAATTTACCTTACTCTTCCAAAAAACATGATTTGAGAAATCTCAGACCCACCATGCCCATAGCCTCTCCTCCTGTATAGGTGATACCTGGAACAAAACCAAAGGCAATAGTCTTGGAAAACCTAGCTGGAATCCAGGATTCAGGATACATTTTCCTACGCAACCAATGCTATAAACGCTAGTATCTATATAGACAGACTAGAATGAAAGTTCAGCTATGCCATAAGTTAATAAGTTGAGTGGAAAATTGGCAAAATGTTGGTAATTGCTGAAGCTGGGTGTTGGGTATACAGGGGTTCATTATATCATCTCTCTACTTTGGTGTGTACTTGAAATTTTCTACAATAAGAAGTTAATCTTCCAAAAATCATTTTGGGGTCACCCGACATCCTTAACAACTGTTCCTATGGAATTCGGGAAGCAATTTCCCAGTTACTTCTCCAACCAACTTCAAAACATGGAGTACCTGTCTGTAAATTGAGTGTGCCTGCATTTAAACATCTCACCTGGTAAACTTCTCTAGCAATAAAGGGCACTGGAAAATAGCCAAGTTTATAGAAACCATATATAAAAACTCAAGTGATTCATTACAGGGGCAGGATATTTTCAGTAATTATAATGTAGAAAGAAATGCTTTTTTATTTATTGTACTCATTGTACTGACAGTTGTAAGAGACCAGCCAAAATCAACTCAAGTCTTGTCTGGCTATATGTAATGAGGCTGTTCACTCCTTAAGATTTGCTCACTCTGATTTCTTAAAAGAAAGAATTGCGTGAAGTTGAGATTAAATTTACAAAGTATAATTTCTTCTCAAAATTGATAATATTCTCCCTACACGTTTTTTCTTTCACATATCAAAACCAAAGTCTGTATTTAGGGAATCTAATTATTTAAAAAACTATCCCTCTTATTAAATATCTAAATGTGACATGACCTAAGAGAAAAAAGGCTCTCCACAATTTGTTTCTAGTCTCCTTGCAACGGGGTAAATGTAATTTCAGGCAAGCTTCTAAGCCACAGCTTTTAAAAAGAGAGAGATCGTCGCTCTGGAAACTGACACCCTACCACTGTGTTCTGCGGGTGGTTTCTAAGCCTGAGATAAAGAATTTACTCAAGAACATAATTCAAAACTGCATGAGTCATACGCTCAAACACAAATCCAGGAACCTTATGAAATCTTCGGGAAGCTTCTCATTATAGACATATGGAAACATTAGTGTGCAGGAATGGCACTGAATTAAGTATATTCCTGGTCAAGTGACAAGTACATTCTTGGAGAAGGAACAGCCAAGTTGCCTAAGAATGCTCAGCAAAACCAAACATCCCAAGTGCAGTATGCTGACTCTCAAAGCCTCATTTTCCCCATGCCCAAATACACTCTTTCCAGGGTCCCCAGCCCAGAGTGTCTAGCTAGTCACCGAAAATAAAACCCCTAGAAGGTTAGCACCCAGTTTTGCTTGCAGTGATGCCCTTGGACTCTGGGGCACACACAAGGTTCTGCCTTCAGTTAACTGCCTCAGACGGCTATGCTTTCAGTCATGTTAGCTTCTCCTAATATTTCAGTCTTCCCCGACTTTCACACATTCACATGTCACTTTGTGTCGAATGCCTGTGGCAACCTTTTTCCTATTTGCCTCTTCACATCATCTATGAATTCCCAAACACTGAGAACAAGCAGGCTTTGGAGGAAGCTCTAAGAGTTATTCTATGGACTTTGTGACAGGTCTTTGACCACTTCTATTCCAGACAGTACAACTGCTGATGGGTGGCATTCAGAGTGGGAGATAGAGTACCATGAGGCCTAATCAGCTAATTGCACACCAGTCTTTGAGAACTGCTACTATTTGGCTGCAAATTGATCTTTCTGGTTCACCATCCCACATACTCATCACTAGTTGCAGGGTCATTTCAAAATACAAATGTCTGCAATATGGATGGAATAATAAAATCACCCAGATAAAGTACAGAAAACGCTTACTATTTTCCTCTCTTTCTTCATCATGTGAAGTCACATCAAGGAAAACTGCAATGCTTCTTGAATTATTTATGGAACCAATAAAGGAACCAGACTCTCAGTCCTGGCTGCAAGGATCGAGAACTTATATGGTTCAGAGGCTTAAAAACACATGGTCTCCTAAAATAGTCCTGGAGCACCCAGCTCGCTGCCTGAATGGTCCATGGGGCTGCCAGACAGAGTCTGCTTAGGGCACGGAGTGTGCAGGATCCCTATCAAGGGACCATGCTGCTCTACTCAAGTTCTTTATCACAGGCAGGTTTTATAGCCTCCTATGTCAGTGAAGTTTTTCAAAAATCAAAATTTAGGTGTTTTTTTTTTAAACTTTTTAAAGTGTTTCCATACCTGCCCTAAAGAACTGCATCATTATATCCTCTATAAATACCAACTAAATAGAATCAGATGTGCAGAAAATAACCCCAAACAGCTGACTAATCCCCCAAATCAAGCTATTTTCAAAAACTAGCTCTTTGGACTCACCCTAAAAACAGTTTCACAGACTTGCTCTAAGTTAGACTCCACTATACTTTCCTTTTCATATCACAACATTTGGGTCCCAAATTAAATGTCAACACTGCTAAATGTTTTGTGTTTTTTTTTAAGATTTTTATTGGGGAATTGGGGGGATGGGAACAGTGCTGGGGAATTGGGGGAAGGGGAACAGACAAGTTGCTGTTGTTTTGTTCTTCAGTCTAGTTGTGGAGGACGTTGCTTCACTGGCCCAAGTTGGCACCATCATTGCGCTCTTCCAGGGTGAGGCAGATCAGTCGCCGGCTTCTGGACGGCCGCTCACTGTGGCTGCTGGCCGCTCACGCTGGCTGCTGGCCGCTCACGCTGGCTGCTGGCTACAGACGGTAGCCCATGGCAACCCACTGCCACAGGGGCTGCAGCCTACGCTGTCGCCGGCGACTCACGGCAGCCCAGCTCCAGGTTGAGCTGTTGTTCAGCATCTTAGCTGTAGAGGGCAGTGTCACTGGCCCTCATATGTGGGATCCGAACCGGGGCCCTCTGGCGTCCCAAGCGAGTTCTTAACCATCGCACCACTCGGCCGGCCCGACACTGCTAAATGTTTTAAAGTGTTATATGTTTAATATGGTTCCCAAGAGCATGATCTCCTACTTAGTAAAATTAAGACCAAAGAACATTTGCATTTGAAACCTTTGGTTTGCAACATACAACCTACCTTCTAATCTATAGTAGTGATCCTTTTAAAACTGAAGAGTATGTTTGGCCGGGTTTGTAAAAACAGCCCTGCACACCAAACAAAATACCTCAGGCTAAAATGTCCTTTTCCTTATTAGTAATAAGGCCATTCTAAACAAATGAAGGCTAAGAATGAAAAAGAACTGGCAAAATGATCAATCGGAACTCCAAACTTCAATCAGGAAGAATACTCATAAGGCAGCCCGAGACAATTTGCTTGGATTACAAGTGTCAGTCCATTACAGCACTGAAGTACTTGTTCTCTACAAGGAAAACTCAGATACATTTATTTATCCAAGCACTGAGAGCAAAACACCTTCCTTAAAAGAAATAGTCCTGCATGGCTCTACCACTCACTAGCTGTGTGACGTTGGGCAAGTAACTTAATCTCTCTGTACCTCCATTTCCTCATAAGCACATATCCTAACTGAAAAGGGTTGTGATAAGGATTAAATGAGACAATGTACCCAACACTTAGCCCCTCATAGTGCTGCCCGTTTCAATAATCAGATCAAAGCCACTGGACTACCCATAACATTAAAATCCCATTCCTTTGGCATCCTCTGTGTAGTCAGGAAACTCTTGACATATATCAGTGATTGGAGTCAACAGTTAAGATTTTAAAATCTTCCCAGACAATTAAGTGCTCAAACCAGTTTAAACTGAATGCTACAGTCAGTCATTAGGCACTGGAGTTAAATATAAGTACCATTTTTCTTTGCTAAAGTTATCAGTAACTTACTCAGAGGGCATGTCATTTAAGTAGTCACAGCACCACCCTATCGAAAAAGCTTAGCAACCATGCATAATGAGTCACTTTTGCTCCACTTCATACATTAATACTAAGCTTAAGTGTGTCACATCCTCAAGATGCAGCACCAGCTTGTCTTTAAAAAGAAACAGTGGCATAACATATGGCCACGTGAAAGAAAGTAAAAAGGTCAGACTGCAAAATATATGATCCCATTAAATCAAAACAAAGGGAGTACATGAGTATGCATGTGTGTGATGCATATACTTGTAGAAATTTAAAAAAAAAAAGGAGGATATATACCAAATCATTAACTATAATTTTCTTCAACTAGTGTGATAAACAATAATTTTCTCTTTGGGTTTCCCAGGTTTTTAAACATTGACCATGTATTTCTTTTGAATAAGGCAAAAAGTTTATGAAATTAAATAACAAAACAATATTTTGGACCCTGAGAGTTCTTCCCCTTGTTTTTGTTTTTTGCAATAAAAAGGTATCATGTGTCATTTTTTGAGCATTCTTACTTAAACGGTGAGGAGGAAAACCTATTAACAGAGAAACCAAACAGGCTTTGAACTATCAAGTATTGGCAAGGATGTGGAGGTGGAGGACTGGAACCGTGATGCACTGCTGATAAATTATGTAGCTGCTACTGAAAACACTATAGCCGTTCCTCAAAAAACTAAAAATAGAATTACCATATGATCCAGCAATCCCATTTCTGAATATATATCCAAAAGAACTGAAAGCAGGGTCTCGAAGGAGTGTTTGTTCATTTATGTTCATAGCAGCATTATTCACCATAGCTAAAACATGGAAGCAACCCAAGTGTTCATTTACAGGTGAATGCATAAGCGAAATGTGGTATACGAACAACAGAATATTATTCAACCTTAAAAAGGAAATTCTGCAATATGCTACAACATGGATGAACCTTGAGGACATTATGCTAAGTGAAATAAGCCAGTCACAAAAGGACAAATACTGTATGATCCCACTTATATGAAGTACTCAAGAGTATTCAAGATTTTTAAAAAATCAAAGTAGAACAGTAGTTGTTAGGAGCTGGGGAGAAAAGAATGAGGAGTTATTCTTTAATGGGTACATAGTTTCAATTTTACAAGCCAAACTGAGTAACGGGATGGATGGTGGTGATGGTTGTACAAAAATATGAATGTATTTAATACCACTGACCTGTATACTTGAAAATGGTTAAGATGGTAAAATGTATGTGTATTTTACTATAATTAATATATATATTAATATGTGTGTGTGTGTATGTGCCTTTGATTTAAGAACTATATAACCTACAACTGTACTTTTATATTGTGCATATTATTAAACATGCACAAGAGCCAGAAATGTTTTGGATATGCAAAACTAAATATAAATACGAGTTCTAATATTTTCTTCCTGTACCTCACGGTATCCTGCAGGAGGCCCAGATCCTGAGACCAGATATGCTCTGAAAGGTGATGTCTTTCTCCAGCCAGGTCCTGCTGTGCACAGAGGAAAGAGGAGAGCCAGCAGTGCCAATCGCTGACATTAATTGGCCTTCTCTTCCTCCTTTCCTTCTCTCGCCTTCCAGTATTTAACCCTCCTCCAGGGTCTCAAGAATACTCATATTTAATCCCAACAGAGTCAGCTATAATGAATCCTCACAAGTAGCAAATTCCTGGAAAGTTTAGACAGAGACTGACATAGGAAATGGATGTAAATGTTACTCTTAGCACCATGGAGAGCCTTGAAAAACTACTTGGTGCATCAGCAAAACTTGAATTAGAATGAGGTTTACTAGGGTGCCTGGAGAATGAAGGGATCCCAAAGTCTTAGAAACACTGCTTATGCAAAAACCTGTAACAATGAACTAAAAAAATGAGTCAAACCGAAAACAAGGCTGTATGTAAGAGAATGCGTGCTAGCCAGCTGCTGAGGAGAGGCTTACCTTTAGTATTTCCGGTTCTTTGATATCCAGAGGTCTTGTGTTCCAGGGTTGTTGATTTTTATGTAGTCTGTGATATTTATGAGCACTTGGTGGTATAAAAAACCAAATCATGCACACTGCAGTCATGAATCCCAGGCCGATTCCCAGAAAGAGTCCATTCACATAATGGGGGAGGGGGAGGATGAGGTACGCATAGACACACAGTATAAAGAAGCCCAGCGTCTTCAATGGTAACTCCGGGTGCTGCATGGATGAGTTCACCTCGTCGTCACTGTCAAGAGCGGGACCATCGTCCGCCAGCACGTCTGGCTTGAGAGGCATATCTAGGAGCTTTTCAACTTTAGTTTCCCCCTCCATTTCCAAATCAAATTCCTCAGTGTACAGTTCACAAAACTCTTCATCTTCTTTGCTCGCTAAGGCAGACAAAGAACATTTCTCAAGGACAAGAGAACTTGTCTTGAGGCCCAACTCCTTCAGACTGCTCACCTGGGAACTTTTCAGTTCCGCCTCTCTTACGGGCTCCTCAGTGGACTTTGGATGGTCACTTTTGGGGATGCTGGGTTCACTTCCGTCACCATCCCCCTCGGAATCACACTCCTCTTCCTTGATGCTGTAGTTGTTATTGCTTTCCAAGTGGCCGTTCAAGCTGGACAGGTTGGAGAGTTCTGAAGCACTTGAAGATAAGGCTTTGGGCCTATGGCTGCCGCTTTCTTCCCCCATAATTTTGCTAAGGAGCTGAAGAGGCTCGTATATGACTTCTGAAAGGCGTCGCTTAGTGTCTTCGATTTTAGCCTCCATTTCGGGCACTTTAAAAAAGGAGCGCGTGTCAGAGGGAGAAGTCAGTGGGGAAGAAGGTGCGGTTTTGGAATCTCCACCTGTGTTTCGTGGCTGTGTGAACTGCTTGAACAGGTGTAAATTCAGCTTGGAGTCAGGTGGTTTGTAGGACACAGCATCTGACTCCTGCCTGGAGGTGTCTGTGGACAGAGACTTGACTAACGTCTTCATCAAGTGCCTGTGCCTTGAGGGGTGTGGGGGTTCTTTTGGCTCCACCTCAATCGACAGGGACTTCACAAGGCTCATGAAAGGTTTTGCGCTGGAAAGGGTGGAGGATGAGGCACTGGATGAGAGGACAGGAGACTTGGAGGGAGAGGACAATGGGGAGGAAGAACTGGTTTTCTGCTCAGACAGGGACGACACACTGGGAGAGCTAGCTAAGGGCCCTGATGAAGACGACCCCGGGGACAGAGCCAGTGGCACTGTACTTAATACTTGCGCTGCCGGAGGAGGGGACTCCAACAGCTTTACAGTGTTCTCGGAGACGGGCAAAATGGCAGGGGAGCCGGACAGTCCATCTGCCAGGATGGGCTGGGCCTCAGGGCCAGCAGGGTCATGGCTGCCCCGAGGTTCAAAGTAGAGGTCTTCCTTGGCTTCGAGCCCTGTTACGATGCTTCGGTCGTCCAGCCCCTCCTCAAGGTACTCCCTGAACTCCTCCTCCTCTTCCTCCTCCTCCTCCCCAGATGCCGAGAAGTGGATGGCAATAGTGTCTCGGGACACGGACCTCTGCACGTGCACTCTGGGGGCTGATGGTTTTGGCATGTCAATGCTTTTTTCGGCATGGCGACCATTCAGACTTGTCATTGCCGGCTTCACAAGGGCTTAGGCTCTGTGAAAAAAGCAAGGAAACCAGGAGTCAGAAGGTGGTTTTTCCACAGGAGACACTGTCATGTGCAGAAAGGAGCACAGACAAAACTCACTTTTAAACGGTGATTATGCTTTTACTTGGCAGATGGCCACCGTCTTTCACTTGAGCAGGTTTAATGGTTTAATTTTCACCAGATACATTCCAGTTAGGCATTCTGTTTTACGAGCAAACTACAAACCAGTCCTAAAAATGCCACACAATCTGTCTTACTTCACAACATCTGAGTAATCATTTCCTCCCTCTTAAGTGGCTCATTTCTATCAGCAATTCTATATTTCAAGGCTTGAAATACGTGCACGATAGATGTTACCAGCACTACTTCTGAAGTCCAACGGGATAAAAGGCAGCATCCTGGTGATTTTGAGACTCTTGGAACAAAAATTCCACCAGTGGCTTTCTGGCTATAAAAAGCTAACCCAGGAGGGTTATTGTTTCCATTGCAATTTTCACAGCAATCCTAACAATTATTTGGCTCACATCTCCCACCGACACTCACAGTATCTTGCCACTGCAAGTAAGTAGCAAAGTACTCAACAGTGGGGAGAGAAATCTCTTAACTGATTACTATGGCCTGTCGGCTTCTTTATTCCCCAAATGGAAGGTACCATAAGGCCAGAGTATTTAGGCAGCCATGAAGACATGGCTTTGTTCTGAGGCTTCAGGATACAGCAAAGTTACGTTTTAAACTGAATCCAAGATTCCTACGGCAGGAGAATGAAGTATCAATGCTGTAACCCACCACCAACTGAGAACTCTGCTAAGGGTTATGGTGAGAGACAAGGAAGGTGTGCTTTCTGCTCTTCTGGAGCTAAGCAGCTTACTGGAGAGAAGACAGACACCTGAAAAGCTGGGCAGCAAAACAAGAGACACCCTTGTGACATCTAGTATATAACCTCTCTCCCTATTCACTTAAGGCCCATTGACTGGACATCGGGCCTCGTAACAGGCCCTAAAAGACTGAAGTTAACACCGCAACCTGGAAAGAGACCCTGTCCAAAGAGCTGAAATACACTTGAGTGGACTTCAGGCATTTTGATGGTAAGTGGTGGCGAAATGGGCATGATTAGAAAGAAGGGTCAACAGCATGAAGATGAGTGTGAGCATGGTGTCCTGCCACATGGGACTATTTTCTACCTCCGGGACAGAGGGTGGGTATTAGGGAGCAGTGGGAGACCATCAGTATAAGAGAGGCATCATGGGAGGCTGGAAAGTGCAGCCTTGGGACCAGGAAATGGCTCTGGTACTGGCTCCTTTGCCAGCTGACTCTGTGGGAACTTGAACAAGCCAAGATCTCTGGGTGTCAGAAATCTTCATCCTTCAAATGGGGGATCAAGAGTCCTTTCCAAAGCTAAAACCCTACATGTTTATGTTCACAGATGGTTGTTCACAACCCCACATAATACACTTAGATAAGTAATCTACCACAGACAGTCAACATTACTGTGTTTGCTTGTTTCTTTGATTTGAAGAACTACATTTAAGTCTTCTGCCAAATATTCATGTTCAAAATGCTTCAACTGATACTATTAACAAAAGAAAAGGTAAACAGAGGGCAGGAAACAGTAATCCTGAATGACTAGAAACGGGAAATAATCTAACTGAGAAGAACTACGGTTTAAGGGCCCAACCACAACAAGGGCACATCTGAAACTGCACGTTCTCCGTATCAATGCTTCAGAAAAATTACTTTCATAAAAACTTTCCAAGAGATTATTGCCCACGCTTACTCATGACCCTCAGGCTCTCCTATCCCCACTGAGTCCAGGAAAAGAGAACCATCTCTATCGATCAGACAAAGCAATTTAAATCCAGGAGCTGGCAGCTGCTGGAGGAGGGGACTCCAACAGCTTCACAGTGAGTGCTGGGGGAAGCTAGAAAGACACAGCCTCCAGCACAGGCCAATCCTTCCCTGTAATGTTTAATTAAGCCAACAGGTTTGCAGGCTTAGTAAGAAGAAAAATACCAAGTGCAACACATATTTTTTCATTTAACTGTCACCTAGTTTTATAAGGGTAATTTAAAAAGAAAGTTTGGTACTTGATAATTCTCAGTAGGCTGGAAAATAAGCGCCAAATTGCTTTAATATTATAAAGGGTGATCTGTAAGGCTCTGCTGTTCTGAGGCTGCTTCAGGTAGAGGTGGGCACAGGTGAAAATACAGATGGCATAATTGGTGGTTTGAACAGGATGAATTGGTCCTTTGGGGAGCAAGGCAAGCGTGGAGAGGCCCAACTGTAGTTGAGGGTGGGATGGCCTGGGAATCCTCAGATAACATCAGGTCCAGTCCAGGGCCAAAGGGTGAAAACGGCAGTGTACCCCAGAGCCTGTGACCTGGGCAGCCAAGCAAGGCCCCAGGGGACAGTGAGCTGGCACCTGCCCTTTCAGGAAAGGGGCCTACTTGCCCAAACCTCTACACAGTCAAGCTAAAGGGACCTCTGATGATCTCTGACCAGACTGTCTCAAGGCCTGTGTCAGCCAACAATGGCGAGCTGACCCCATGGAGAGCTGGGTGGCAGGTAGCCGGCTAGGGCAGGCAGTCTGGCTCACCACCACTCATGTCCTTCTCCACAGCTCAGGCATCAGCTTCAGAGATTCAGAGTGAACTCTCCCAAATCTACAGTGACAGAGCCTGGCTCCACTTCTCTGGCTTTTTTACTAAAACCTGCCCTGTGAAGCTAGAGCAGCACTACCACTTTTTAAATACAAGAAAATCTCAGGGCCCTGTTCGCTCATCTGCAAAATGAGAGGATTAGACTAGATACACAACGGCTGCTTCTAATACCAAAACTGCTGGATAGTTGAGTGTACTGGAACCAGAGCCCATGATTTGGGTTCTAGACAACTCATCACGCACTCTCTCCTCTTCCTCCTGGGACAACTCCAAGCCCCCTCCTCTCTGTCCCCAATGGCTGGCTGCTGGGGCCAGCAAAAGGACCCTCCCACAATCACAGCCTTGCAAGAAAGCCAAGGTCAAGAAAAAAGAGCACCTGGCTGTTGCCAGGAAGATTTCATGGTGTGTCCAGGGCCACATCACTGACTGGGGGAGGGGCACTTTTGACACCCATGTCCTGATGCCTTTCCCACCACAGCAAGCTGCCTCCTCAAGCATGTCATGCACATTCTTTATTATTGCTTTGTCCTGGCCTGGGTACCCACCCTCTGTGTTCCTTCACGGACAGCTCTCCCAGAAGTTAAGAGTTCGGTTCTCCATAATCAGCAATATGACCAGCTGCACTGAGAAGACTCTCATTATCCATCTGACAGTCTAGCATCATGAAAAAGTAACTAGTCTCCTGCCTTCTATGATCCAAACTCAATTATAACCAGTCTCAAAAAAGACAACCCTATCTCAAGCCCTCAAGAACTGAAATTCCAGAAAAGGAAATTTCCTTCCCAATAGGTCTCCTTCTTGCAAAGCCACCAGCAGACCATTAGACCTTAGGTTTTAACCTTGGTTTTGAGTCCTGTAAGGGGAGAGCCTGTACCTCACATGATCACACAGGGTGACTTCCTGCCAGAGATACGTTTAAGCAAAAGTCTGATATGGTCATGATTACAGTGGTGCTAAACATTAACCCCGAATGGATGGGCGAGGCAGAGGCAACGCTGACAAGTGGAGGTCTAGTGTTTAGGAAGGCAGGCTCCATGATCTGGCCCACCATTCTGATGAAAACTACTAACAATAAATACAATATTTAAAAAAACAAAACTGAAAAGCACTGAAGCTTCAACAACTGAATAAGGAATAACAAGGCCAAAACTAATAGGAACTCAGAGACATGAGCTCTAGAGAAGTAACTCCTGCCCTCAAAACACTGGGTGATTCTGGCAATGTGGAACTTTCATTTTAATGATCTCCTGAGCAGAAATAAAAGTCCAGGGCTGGCTGAGGCAGAGCACTAGCTGGAGACTCTTTCACAATGAGCTGCGACCCCAAAGGGCTGCAACTACTCGGTTATAAGTGAACTAGAAGCAAACCAGTCCTCACTTAGATTTGAGAACCTTGAGGACATCATGCTAAGTGAAACAAGCCAGTCACAAAAAGACAAACACTGTCATTCCACTCATATGAGGTATCTAAGTATTCAAATTCATATAAACAGAAAGAATGGTGGTTACCAGGGGCTGGGGGGAGTGGGAAGCAGAGAGTTGTTTTTTAATGGCTACAGACTTTTAGTTTTGTATGATGAAAAAGTTCTGGATATTGGTCACATAACAATGTGGATGTACTTAACACTACTGAATTGTACACTTAAAAATTGTTAAGATGGTAAGTTTATGGTATGAATATTTTACCTTAAAAATAAAGGTTTTCAGGGCCGGCCGAGTGGCGCGATGGTTAAGAACTGGCTTGGGACGCCAGAGGGCCCTGGTTCGGATCCCACATATGAGGGCCAGTGACATTGCCCTCTACAGCTAAGATGCTGAACAACAGCTCAACCTGGAGCTGGGCTGCCATGAGTCGCTGGAGACGGTGTAGGCTGCAGCCCCTGCTGCAGTGGGTTGCCATGGGCTACCGTGTGTAGCCAGCAGCCAGCGTGAGCGGCCAGCAGCCGCAGTGAACGGCCGTCCAGAAGCCGGCGACTGATCTGCCTCACCCAGGAAGAGCGCAATGATGGTGCCAACTTGGGCCAGTGAAGCAACGTCCTCCACAACTAGACTGAAGAACAAAACAACAGCAACTTGTCTGTTCCCCTTCCCCCAATTCCCCAATAAAAATCTTAAAAAAAAAAAAAAAAAAGGTTTTCAAAATTTCACCATTCAAAACTTTACAATGAAATAATACTTTGGGCCAGCCGAGTGGTGCATTGGTTAGGAGTTGGCTTAGGACATCAGCTCTGAGCAGCAGGGCCCCAGTTTGGATCTCACATGCAGGCCAGTGACGCTGCACCCTCTACAGCTAAGATGGTGAACGACAGCTCGACCTGGAGCTGGGCTGCCGTGAGTTGCTGCTGGAGACAGCATAGGCTGCAGTGGGGCTGGCTGGCAGTGGACCTGACCTTTCATGAGCTGCCGTGAGCTGCTGTCCAATGGCCGGCGAGCAACTGCCTCACCCAGGAAGAGCACAATGATAATATTAACATGGGCCAGTGAAGCCACTCCTCCATAACTAGACTGAAGAACAAAAGGACAGCAACTTGTCTGTTCCCCTCCCCCAATTCCACAATAAAATCTTTAAAAAAAAGAATATAATACTTTGAATTACTTATAATGCAACTAAAATAATTCTATTCAAAAAGCTCACATTGTTCTTTGGTGTTTATCATACCATGTGGTTACTTACATTCTAAAATAATAAATGCACATGTACTGATGTTCCCATACTTTTATGGGGGAAAATGCTATTTGGAGCCAAATGCTCTCTGAACCTTAGATGTAGTCAGTTATGTTTCTGCAAAGCATGAGATCTCACACTGTCCTGCTGATGGGTCTGTCGCAAGGTCTTGACTATGATTCCCCATTAAAGTTACTATGCCTTGTAAAGGCATTCGTTGCTTTCACTAAGATTGAGAAAACTTCTATAAGGGTTTCTCCCCCCAGCATTTATGCAGGATCTGTTCTATCAAGTCTAAAGACAAGGAACAAATCAATGGCTCCCATTTCACCTGAACTCATAAAAAACCAAGACCTCGAACAGGAAGCCAGTAGCCAACTGCTCTCCCTGTCATGAGCGCCAGTGAGGCTGGCGACCTCAGTAGAGTCAGAGTTAGAATACCAAACATCCATGAAATTTATTACATTTCTAGTCACTCAAAAAGGTTATCATCATTGATTATGCCATGAAAAAAAATCAACAATCAATCATACTGTACAATGAAAAATGAAGACCTATTTCAAGACTCAATGTTGGTATTTATTAACTCAGATATAATAGCCTCTGAATCTGGTGGGGTTTTTTTTGGGGGGGGGCTAATTTTCTATTAATAACTGCCCTTCCTATCTCCAGTTGTATTTGAAACAATTCAATCCTGGAGTCCTACAGAGCCAGAAAAAGAGAAAATAGGGCCAGCCGAGTGGTGCGATGGTTAAGAGCTGGCTTGGGACGCCAGAGGGCCCCGGTTCGGATCCCACATATGAGGGCCAGTGACACTGCCCTCTACAGCTAAGATGCTGAACAACAGCTCAACCTGGAGCTGGGCTGCCATGAGTCGCCGGCGACGGCGTAGGCTGCAGCCCCTGCTGCAGTGGGTTGCCATGGGCTACCATGTGTAGCCAGCAGCCAGCGTGAGCGGCCAACAGCCATTGTGAGCGGCTGTCTAGAAGCCGGCGACTGATCTGCCTCTCCCGGGAAGAGCGCAATGATGGTGCCAACTTGGGCCAGTGAAGCAACGTCCTCCACAACTAGACTGAAGAACAAAAGGATAGCAACTTGTCTGTTCCCTTTCCCCCATTCCCCAAAAACTGTTCCCATCCCCAAATTCCCCAATGAAAAAATCTTTAAAAAAAAAAAGAGAAAACAGTTCCTTCTAAGCCACTCACTTAGCACTGACTCTACCAATTGGTCCTCCAACATTAGAACAGACAAATAGTAATGTGGCCATGATTATTATCATTATTAATTTCTAATTCATATACTAGATTAGAGGAAGTGCTGGAGGAAGGAAAACGAGGAGGGAAGGAAGCAATTTTGATTGAAGACTGAACTACAGGCATACCTTGTTTTATTGCACTTTGCTTTATTGTACTTCACAGGTGTTGTGTTTTTTACAAACTGAAGGCAAGACCCTCCACCAGCAAAGATTATGACTCACTTCATTGTGATACTTGCTTTATTACAGTAGTCTGGAACTGAACCTGCAGTATCTACAGGGTATGCCTGTAGTCTCCACATAGACAGTACAGTAATATAGCATCATTACGAGGCAAGCCTGGTTTAGAATATGCCTCATTTCTCAGGCGCATCGCAAATCCTTCAAGAGCATTATTAAAATTCTTTGTCTTTGTAACATTCAGCCTGTTAAATATTTGCTGCCTCTGAACAAGCTTGCACTTGGACATACGATGTATGAGTACCATCTGTTAGCATCACTTGTGTCGGTCAATGGTTCTCATTCAAAAACTTCTCCTGGCAGAGGAAAAGAGGCAAGTCTGCATTGCATTGCAGAGGATGTCTAAATGCCTCTTATCTGTGCACTTTAAAATGGGATTTTGTTTTATAAAAAGTAGGGAAGCGGCCTTAGAAGACATTTTCCCACCTTGATGCTGCAGAGGAAACAGTGAATCTGGTCAACCATGGTAGGAAGGTCAGATTTAGTCTAAAAATCTCAAGCACATCTTAACAGCTACCCCTTGATTCATTTAAATTCAATGAAGCCGCTGAGACTTGCCGGCAGCCATTCTAATCTGTTAATACTCCACCTTGTAAACAAAAATCAATATTGACATTGTAGATAATGAACTAGTTCTAGCCTTAGTTTCATCTAAAAAAAAAAGAGAGAGAGAGAAAAAAGAAAGTACTTCAGTACAGGCAACCCTCCCAAGGTGCTTAGATCTTGATTGTTAGAAACGCAAAACTCTTTCCCATTAGTTATTAGGTTCCCAGACTCGCCTCACAACTCAGCAGGGGTGTGTACTGCAAACACACCACACAGGGTCTAAGCCACCAGTAAACCACAGGTCCAACCCCTTCAGCCACAGCTCCAGCTTTGAGCTGCCATGAGGAAGACTCACTTGGGAAGACTGCTACATCCCTGAAGGAAAAAGCAGCAACACGATTAGAATTTTGCTTTATAGATTGCTAGATGGTTCTAATAATGAAACCCACATTCAATTCACAGTAACTCATTTAAAACCAGGTCATGCTTCAGCGCAATCGCACAAGCCTATGGAGGTTTATAAAAGATAACATCGGTGCCATCCACCGGGGGCAACTCAAGGAGACAACAGATGGACATTGTACGTATAACGACATCAATATAAAAGCAAGAAACCTCTAAGGTAATGAAAACTTAGGACAGGTAAGCCCAAATCAGATGGTGCTAATCAAGTAAAGAAGCCTGGGAATAATTATTATTTTAGCAGAAAAGCCATGTACTCATATGTGACTTAGGAGGAAGCGATGTGGAGAAAAGAATATTGCAGATATGAAACATCAGCACATGGAAAGGCGCTGAGATGGGAACAAGTCAGTCAAATCAGAACAAGAGTGTCGCTACACAATTTAGCTACAGCAGAGGGATTGCACAGGGGGTGCAGGAGGAAGATCAATATTTGAGTTTAGGGGCTGGGAATCCAGTTTTAGTTTAAAACCTTTAAAGGCTAAGTGTGCGAGTTTACATATATATACTGAAATCTTAAGAACCAGAACTACTGTAGGTTCCTGAGAAGTTTGAAAACGAGGGGTAAGTATTTGGTTTCAGGTGAGGGAATGCCTGGAACCTAGAAGACTATGGTGCTGAAAGTCCAGAAGGAGGATGAGAAGAAGGTAGTGGCTGTGGTCACAAAATAGTACATTTCAAAAGGTGATGCTCAAGGGGTCAAATGTTAACAGGTGGATTTGGGAAAGAGTGTGTAAGATGTTCCTTGTTCAGTTTTTATTTTTACAACCATTTTAAAGTTTGAAAATTTTCCAAATTAAAAACAGCAACAACAAAAAAACAGCATTCCTAACCAATGTTTGGCTTTGGATCTGTTGTCATCTATGGCTTCCTCCTGCCTCCCACTGGCTCCACCAGAATTATGAAGCCGGGTTACAGGTAGTAACAGGAGGAAGCCAAAGTTTTACCATTCCTTGAATTTCTTAATCTTTATTTTGAAATAATTAGACTTTCAGGAAGCTGCAAAAGTAGTAGAGAGATCCGATGTACCTTTCGCCATTCATTCCTGAATTTTAAAGTTAAACTTTAAAGCCAAATAAATTCCAAGTGGTTAAGAAATCAAGTGTTAACCACAGACCACTAATTCACCCCTGTAAGAAGAATGCATTCCAACCGGCAGAGTGAAACTTCCTCGTATAGGGACTTTCCAATAGTTTTTCTTAAGATCTTTAATGGTCAGGCCTTTTGAGCTTCCTTTGCTTGCCCTGCTCCAAACTCTTTGGAATGTATTTTCTATTCTAATAATGGCCCTGAGCCATTCTCTACTGTTCGGGCCTGCTTCTGCTTCTTTGAAATGTCTTTTTTTCTTCTAATAAACTGTCCTTTTGAACTTTTTTAAAAAAAAGATCTTTAATGGTCAAATGTAGGAAGGCATCATCCATAGATACTCCCCAAGTATATGAACAGGCAATTCACCCAAAAATTCAAATGGCCAATAAACAAACAAAAAAGCTCAACTTACTAAAAACAACAGAGAATTGGAAAACAAATCAATAAAACAATTTCAGTCATCAATTCCATCATTAAAGTATGTGTGATGCCGAAGAGGGCATGTTGAAACAAACCCTCTATTACACTAATGGTTGGAAGAGAATTAGTAAAAACTTTTCGGAGACCAGTTTTGCAGTTAAGTACTTCAATAATGTTCATATCCATATACACACGAGGCAAAAACAAAGTGGGGGGGGGAGCATTAATGCTAGTTTTCTCTAATATCAGTAATTATCAGCCTTATCAATAGTTTTTATTTTCTACTTGGAGGTATTTCCAAATACTTTTGTAATCTAGAAAACTTTCATGTAAATGCACATTAATCTTTAAAATAAAATCATTGCCTTCAGAATATAAAAATGCACTAGCCCACCCCCCACATCTTATCCACTGAAAACTAAAGCACAGAAAATTCATTTTTATAAAATGAATAACACCATATGTATGTCTGTTTTGATACTCAGGGTTACACAGTGAAGTACCAGCAAGGCCTCTGGCTTCAGTTCTACCAAGTTGATAAGGAGTCTGACCCTCAGGCAAATTATTCACCCCAAGCCTGTTTCTTGGTCTATGAAATGGGAATGGCAAAAGACTGTTCAGAGATGGAATAAAACAATGTACGTAAAGCACTGAGCATGGTCCCTGGTGCAGAGCAAGCATTCCCTAAATGTTAACTGTTCTTGTAAGCATTTCCCTAGTCAATAAAGTCTTTTACACATGGCTTTAAATAGCTACATAAGGGCCGGCCAAGTGGCTCGTTGGTTAAGAACTGGCTTGGGATCCCAGTTCGGATCCCGCATATGAGGGCCAGTGACACTGCCCTCTACAGCTAAGATGCTGAACAACAGCTCAACCTGGAGCTGGGCTGCC
>NW_017731384.1:2416916-2421410 GCF_001890085.2 Hipposideros armiger
CAGTGAAGCAACATCCCCCACAACTAGACTGAAGAACAAAACAACAGCAACTTGTCTGTTCCCCTTCCCCCAATTCCCCAGCGCTGTTCCCCTCCCCAATTCCCCAATAAAATCTTTAAAATAAATAAATAAATAGCTACATAAAACAACTATTTCATAATCTAACCACTCAACACAGGATACTATGAATTATTTGCTGTCATAAACAATGCTGTAATACATTATGACACTATGTGTAACCTTTAACTGCCTCTCTGATTATCTCCTGAGTAAATATTTTTAGAAGTGAAATTACAGGGTTGAATAACACATAAATTTCAGTTCAAGTTTTTTTAAAACCACAATTTCAAGCTCATCATAAAAAACTTCAAAAAGATGTAGGTAGAGAAAAAGTGAAATTTTCTCCTGCTCCCCTTGAATCAACTGTTTAGAATGCATTTTTGTATGCATTTACATATATACACAAACACACAGAGCTGTTTTTGTTTTTAGTCTTAAATGAGGTCATACGATACATATTGCTTGGCAGTTTGTTTTTCACTTACCACTTCTTGAACCTCTTCCCATGCCTATACATATAAATTGACAGGTACACACACACGCTTTTTCTACATACTACAGATATACTATTGTCCATTTAATCATTCCTTCATTGATAGAAATTTGAGTTTTTTCCAGTTTTCACCATCAGAAACAATGCTGCCTTCAAAAGGCTTCTATATAAACCATCTGCACAGGGCAAGTCTATCTGTAGACCATATTCCTAGAAGTGGAATTGATGGGTTAAAGTACGTATATATTTTTAATTCTGAAACTGCTTTGCCAATCTGTCCAATTTACCAATTTACACTCCTACCAACCATGTATGAAGTGTCCATCTTGAACCCTTGTCAAGACTGAACACTATTTTAAATTACTGCCCATTTGATGGATGGGGAAATGGCACCTCAATGCTTTGATAATCATTTCAAGTTCTTCCCCATCAGTTTCTCTTCATCTGTTAACTTGTCATTCATATTTCTTGCCCAAGGGTTTTTCTGATTGACTTTATGTATCGTGGATAGTTACCACTCTATCACATGCATTGCAAACATTTTCCCCCTTCTCAGACAACTGATCGACTGGTGGCAGAATCAGTCACTGAAAACACGTACCGAGCAAAAGCATGTGGCAGATGGGGCAGGAGCTCCAAGGAGGACCAAGGCCGTCCCGTGACAGTGATGGAGCTCATCCACGTCACTGCCCTAAGCCTGGCACCCTCTGACTGTAAACTGAGGGGACCCTCCTCCACTGTCTTCAAAGAACTTTCCAGAAAGCTCTAAATTCTATAAGTCTTTGATTCTATGATTCAGGTTCCATGGAACAGAACCTACTTAGAGTCCCACTTTTCCGTTTTGCACCAGAGACATTCTTAGCAACTACTCAAGTCCAGCAAAGGAAACCAGAGTACACTTGAACTGATTATGTGCATAAGGCAATTAAGTCAACATATTTTTCTAATAATATTGAAACAGTTCATCTCACATTAACAAATACTTCTAGACCTTTTGGACTTGTCTTGCTTAGCCCAACTGTAGAAACATCCCTTACTTCTTCGGTTCATAGTGACAGTATCTAGTAAGAATGAGATGCAGATAGCTACTCAGCACTCGTGTGTGCTCTGGCAACAGAGAACAGGTGTCAATCTTCCTCAGGCATCCCTCATCCACTGCCAAACTGTACAAAAGGGAACTCCTTTTGTATCACAGCCTCTGCTCTGGCTGTGATAAGGACTAAACGCCCATGGGCTCTCAACCCCAATGCTTTGTTTTTACTTCGCACAAACATCAGTCCAAGTACAACCTCTTGGCTTCACCCTCTAGTGGATTCAGATTACACCACCTTCATGTTCCTCCCACCCTCCCTTCTACAGCACCCTGCAGAGCCCTCCAGCAACTATCTATCCTTACAGGGACACAATTACATGCCATCTCTCAAAAACAATAACAACAAATTTAACCACTATTTAAAACATAACTCAAGAGAAAACCACATTCTGAGTTCAGATAATGCCAGGACACTAGCATTAGAGCCCTGTCCACACTCCAGAAAAAGACAATTCTATAGAATAGGAAGCCAAAGGCCCAGGGGCGAAATCCTGACACTTCTCACCCATTTGCCCCACCAGACTTCTCGAGTCTGAACTCCAATTTCCTATCCAGCCCAAGGACATGGGCCTGCTTTAACTCATGTGTGAAACTTTCCCATTCAAATAAGCAAGACCCTGGAAAAGCACAGAGAAGCTGGACCCGCCTGCCCCAGACACAGAGGAGCCCAGGGAGCAGTCAGAAGAAACGCTTCCTCCTGATGGCTCCAAGCAGCAGGGACTGCCTCAATAACTTCCAAGCATCGCCATGGAAAAAGACATCGAAGAGAACATGGGAAATTTCCTAATTTGTCCAGAGAACAGAACAGGACACGCAGATAACTTCTAATTAGCGTGCATAGGAACTTGGTGGCCATTCCACAGTGGGGTTAGGTTCTAAGGTCAGGACAAAAAGTTACCTCTAGCCAAATTTATCTGAGAATCTCTTAAGTCTCCCACAAAGTACTGTATACATGCTTCAGGCGACCTCATGTCGTCATTGTTGTGTCCATTCAAGTATGAGAAACTTCAAGACCAACTAAAGGATGGAACTAAAGAAAAGACTGAATCTGGGCTGGCCATTCACACCTCTGCCCTTGGGAAGACTAACAAATCCCTAATGTGGATGCGAGTTCTCAGGCCCCTGCTTGCCTGCAGCATTAACTCCATCATGTTTTAACATTAAGCTTCTGTGACTCTAATACACAGTAACAGATGTGTTTGTTGCAAGGATTAAGGTGGAAGGTAGCTTCTTAAGTGAACTGAGAACTGAATGGGCCCCATGGTGCACAGAAAAACCTGGTTAAGAACTGGCATTAAAAAGACCCTGTTTCGGGTCCCAATTCCACTGCTTACCTGTGTGTGACTCTGGACAAGTTACTGCAAGAAGCCTCTTTTCCCTCATATATAAATAAAATGGAGATAACAGTGCCTACCTTATAAGGGTTGCTGGGAAAATTAAGAAACAGCATGTGTATGCTAT
Organism: Hipposideros armiger; assembly: GCF_001890085.2. Lineage (NCBI taxonomy): Eukaryota > Metazoa > Chordata > Mammalia > Chiroptera > Hipposideridae > Hipposideros > Hipposideros armiger. The sequence goes on from NW_017731384.1 coordinate 2,420,024, forward strand.
TATTATCAGCCTCAGCAGCAGGCATGAGCACATCTTTTTTATCCATACTGACTTGGCCAGAGTTGACCCCACAGCCATGTTATCAAAGATGAAACAGACAGCTTGTCTCCACCCTTCTCTAATCTCCTAAAAAGATTGTCCTGACTGTCTGACTTCAGGTGTAGTTCAGGCAGCTGTGGCTGTTAAGAATGAAAGAGGCAAAGCAGAAACATGGAAAGGTCTGTACATTGTGATACAATATACAAAAGCAGAACTTGGGATGATGTGCATACATCAAACACTTCGTAAAATGAATGTACAATCAACAGGGCCCTAGGAGGCTACAGAGACTAAGTATTAACAGTTGGTGCCTTATTGTGAGTTATCTTTGTTTGCTTTTAGAGTAAAGCTGGTAAAAAGGATCATTTTTCAATAAGGGCACTGGATGAGATCTGTAGTTTCACCAGCCTTTTTTTCCTATCCCTTCCCCATGCTTGCCATATGTTTTGCAAGATTCTAACAAATGATGTTTAACAGTAATTGATTAATTCCATTTACGATTTTTACATTTCAATGCTGATCCAAATTTTACCCAATTCATTTACCCAGTTCATAACAACGTTATGAAATCAAATCACTGCCACAGGTGTGATGATGATAAGCATAGCTAAGTAAGCAAAAAACAATACAGTTGCTTAATCTGGATAGTCAAGGACATTCACATTCAAGGTCAACCTCATTCTAAAGGTAGTGAGTGTGTTTCATTTGGGGAGTGAGACCTGATACCAGCTCTAGGAACAATGTCTAGACTTAGACCAATCCTGTCTCAGAAATTCCTATTATGTCATCCACAGCCAATCAGAACTTGGAATCAGCATGAAGCCATACAGACTTGCAATCCAAACAAAAGCAAGGAAACTTGATGATTTGGGTAGCTTTTCTGTCCTTATCCTGAGTAAATGTATAGTTTCTATTAAGCCTTTTGAAATGAAAATGGACCCCTGGCTCTCACGGGTTCCTTTGCAGATGCCAGGTTGCAACCACAAGCCTAGGTCAGCTCCACCCAGCAGACTGGTGGGACAACTGACCAGCCAGCCCTAATCACCTTCTTAATCCTAGTTTTCAAAGGGCAGATGCATTCTGGGATTGGGTGGAAGGGAAGTGTACCAGGAAATCCTAGGAAACATCTTCACATAGATGGCCCAGCCACCTCTCCCCATCTCAGGGTTTATCATAATTGAGGAGGGGGGATAGGAAGACATATTAGAAAAAAATTCTCCAGTATTCACAGCCTATGTGGGCACACACATACCCCAATATCTACCATGGAATTGAGACTCAACTCAAAATATCAGGAACACATTACACACACACACACACACACACACACACACACACACACACACAC
>NW_017731384.1:2421425-2441871 GCF_001890085.2 Hipposideros armiger
AGAGAGAGAGAGAGAGAGAGAGAGAGAGAGAGAGAGAAAGAGAGACAGACAGAGAGAAAGAGACAGCGATATGATGGAATCACCAGGAGCTCAGTTGGAGATACTGTACCAGCTACTCCTGGGCACCAGTAACTAGTTAATCCAGTCTATACCTACGTTAGAAGGCACCACCTTAGAGTCCATTGCTTTGTAAGGGGCTACTGCTCTATACTACATAAAAAAAAAAAGGCCTCTTGTCCATCAAGGTCAATCAATCAACTACTGCAGATATTTTAAATAGGAATCAGGTGGGCCGCTGCTTCCATGGGCGCAGGACACAATCGGACTGCATTGGGTTCTGCTCCTGATCTTTGATATATTTACTTGTTATGGCCTCATCTCCTTGGGCTGGTTCTAGCACCCCCCAACTCAGACCCAGGGTATAGAGGTGACCCCAGCCAGGGCCCCCACAGCTGCCTATTCCTGAAGGTCTGTTTCATTGCTGTCTCAAGGTCTCAAGGCTCACAGCAGGACAAAAGACAGAAATTTTAAAAAGCAAGTGGAATAAAAAAAGTAACTTGGATGCACAAAGGAACAAGAGAGAGAGCTGTTTCTTGGCAGATCAGGGAAAAGAAGCCCAAGAAGCACTTGACAACCAGAAATACGAGTACACAGCTTTGAAGCAGACCATCTAATTCGTTTCTGGCGGCACTATAAACCTGATGGCCAGACTGGGCCATCTGACGTTTCAAAGAAATGAAGGCTGTAAAGTTGTGAGCTTGATGTTTTTCTGTTCACAGACCCAATAACTGCCAACCAGCAGTGTCCTGCTTCCCAGATGATCAGTGCTGAGTTTGTTGGTGGGTTTTTCTTCCAGCTTATGTGGGTCCTCAGAGAGTACTCTCTGCCAAAGCAAAAGGACAAAACAGGAGAACTTTCTGGCTATCCACTTGCAATTAGGATCCCACTAAATTCCACTCGGATAACACCCAAAAGCGTGCTGCTTAGGACAGCTGAGGCTGCCTGCAAAGAACCCCAGCTCAGGAGTAGCCTCACTGGGTCTGGATTTTCTGATCTGTCAAACCTCACCCCTCAAGTTGTTGGGAGAAAGAAAAGATGGGACAGCACTTCATAAACTGTAAAGTTTGGACTCAGACAGCATAGAAATGTGATGATTAACCACACTGCTCTCTCCCCATGGACATGATGGAGTAAAGTACACCAAGGGAATATTATGACTTGTTCTCAAAAGACCCTATCTGTTTGGCAGTTATTCTATTTAAATAAAGCTGTATTGTGGTTATTCTCTTATTGAGAAAATACAGGGTTTTTTCCTCCAAAAACTTTATGACAGCCATTTAAACTTCCATGGTAAAGAATACTATTTGTGTACCGAGCAGTACATGACCCAGTCAGCTGAAGCAGCCGGAATTATTTCTTGGCAGAAAGGAGGGCCAAAGGCCATAGAGATCCAAGTCAGACACAGTCCTAATTTGTGAGGATGTACCAGCAGGATTTTGAACCAATAACAACAATTAATTTTCACATGGGCCAGGCCTCTAAGTGCTTTACCGACAATATCTCACTAAAGTCTAATAACTTTGTGAGGTAGGTACTTATTATTTTCACATTTTACAACTGAGGAAAAAGACTGCAAGTGGTTTAGGCAACTTATCAAGATAACAAAGGTACTAACTGGCAGATCTAGAGCTCCTGCTCCAAGGCCATGCTCGTCACCACTGCACCATACTGCCTCATCCAGACACTTCCATGGACAAACCAATTCACAGCCAACAGAAGCTTTCTACAGATCGCTGTGCTCCAAGAAAGAGGTCCATCCATTCAGCATTTACTGAGCACTGGCTGCCTACCAAGCCCATCACTGAAAGACAGAGATATTCACCCTACCTCTCCAGAGGGAGCATCTATTCTGGAGGGACCCTGAGTCTAAAGACAGCTCAGGAAAGCACTGAAAAGTGCTTTTTAACAACTCGGAATATAAAGAAACAAAAACTCATAGACACCGACAATAGTTTAGTGGTTATCAGTGGGTAAAGGGGGATGGGGGTGGTAGATGAGGGTAAAAGGGATCAAATATATGGCGATGGAAAGAGAACTGACTCTGGGTGGTGAACACACAATGTGATATATAGATGATGTATCACAGAATTGTACTCCTGAAACCTATGTAACTTTGCTAACAATTGTCATTCCAATAGACTTTAATTGAAAAAAACCAAAAACTCACAATAATTCACACAACAGGCTAAAAATACTTTAGTCTCTATTGTCATGGGCCCCTCAAAGCCTGCTTGGGATAATCATCAACCTATTAAGGAAACATGCTCCATATTTTGAAGACTTTCTTCTAGTACAGTAACCACAGTGTACAGCATAATGAAATCCAGCAGACTTCCATCAGCCCTCAGTACTACCTATCCTAGCCCACCCTTTCTAAGTCATTGCTATAGAGTCATAAATGTTCTATTGGATGAACTAAAATCATAAAACCCCCCAAACACTCCACATCCCGTTTTGTGTGCATACTGGAACATAGCACAGTACTCGAGTAGCCCTCAGGGAGTTTAGAGAGGGTTGGGGGAGAGATAATCAAATAGTCTATGCAAGAGCTATAAAGGAACATGAAGGGTGTCAAGAGATCACAGTCAGAGAGAGGCCTGATCAGCCTTGAGCGTCAGTCATGGACGGGTCCCTGGGCTGACGTCTCAAGGATGAGCCGAAGTTGGCTAAGGAATGGTAGCATGGTCGATCCAGAAGAGAGAATGGCATGAGCAAGAAACCCGAGGCAGGAGCACAGCCTAATGAAGGCATCCAAAGAAGACCCTTGGATGCAGTACAGCGTACACAGCGCGAGACAGGGGACGTGGGCAGGGACGACGTCATGTAGGGCCTTGAAGGCCACACTGAAGAATGGTCTTTATCCCCAGAACAATGAGGACGACTGGAGGGTTATTGTATGTGGTCTGGAGGCTGGCTGCAGTGTGAGAGCAGCTGGAAAGAGGCAAGAATGGGTTCTGGGAGGTCAGTTAGATTCTTACAACATTCTAGGTGAGAGATGATGATAGCCCAGACAAGGGAGGTGGCTGTAGGGACGAAAGGAGGGACTTGAGAGTTAGAAGAGGAAATGTATGGGACTGGATGGGTAGGATCTGGAGGGAGGAAGAAGGCGCTCTTAAGAACAAATCTTAGGTTTGGGGCTTACAAGCCTGGGGTTTAAAGGAAGTACAGTGGTCAGTGTTCTCATTCACCAAGTCTGGGAACAGACGAGGGTCAGGTTTAGGGGAATGTAGTAGGGTCAGTTTGAGACATCTTCGAGTCAAACACTTGGTGACCTCCAATGGCAGATGTCAGAAAGATGCTGAAAGTTCTGGTTCGGTAACTGATACTATTATATGTTCACCCAGACAGGAGACTAATGGTTCCTTACAAACAACCTAAAACCAGTAGAAAGAGAACTTGTTGGACGATGAAGGATTTTCTTGCAATCAGGAACTTCTAACAATACTGTGCAAGAAGCATATATAATAAAACCATTCCAGAAATGTCTGCATAAGTTCGACTTTTTGGAATGTATCTTTCAAGAGAAATTTAATTCCATCTACTATTCTACACACAAAAAAATTCTGCAAACTTTGGCGTCCTAATTTAAAATAGGCAGCAAATAAGAAACTTCAAAATGAAGAAAAGAATAACTGTTCTCGGGCCGGCCGAGTGGCTCAGGTTGAGTTGGCTTGGGAGCGCAAGCTCTGAGCAGCAGGACCGCAGTTTTGGATCCCACATGGGCCAGTGATGCTGCGCCCTATACAGCTAAGATGGTGAACAACAGCTCGACCTGGAGTTGGGCTGCCATGAGTGGCTGGCAACGGCGTAGGCTGCAGTGGAGCTGCAGTGGGCTCCCGTGGGCTACCATGAGTGGTGGGCAGCCGGCGTGAGTGGCCATGAGCTGCCGTCCAATGGACAGCGATCGATCTGCCTCACTTGAGAAGAGCGCAATGATAATACCAACATGGGCCAGTGAAGTGACGTCCTCCACAACTAGACTGAAGAACAAAAGGACAGCAACTTGTCTGTTCCCCTTCCCCAATTCCCCAATGCTGTTCCCTCCCCTAATTCCCCAATAAAATCTTTAATTAAAAAAAAAATAACTGTTCCCTAAAATGAGGGGTCTTTGCATCACCCTAACAGCTCACTCAGTATGCACTAATTCACTCAAAGTTTTGAGTTAAGAGTAAGAAAAGAGAATTAACTTTTATTGAAGATTTATATCCCAGACACATCAAGACACTCCTCATTTAATCTTCACGGCCCTATGAGGCAGGAGATTGTGTTTCCACTTCACAAATGAGGAAACTGAGACAGAGAAATTAAGAAACTTGCCCAAGGCATTGTAACTAATAAGGACAGAAATGGAACCCAAGCAGGTCTAGGCAACTAACTCCCTTCACCAATGCCCAAGACCAGAATGGGAAGAAGCAGCTATTTCCTTGGTCCCAATCTTCTGCTGTGGAGGGTGAATATTAAGATATTTATTCCGAGAGGCGGCCGGTTAGCTCAGTTGGTTAGAGTGCAATTCTTATCACACCAAGGTTGTCGGTTTGATCCCTGCATGGGCCACCCTCCACAACTAGATTGAAAAAACTACTCCAGTTGGAGCTGATGGGTCCTGGAAAAACACACTGGTCCCCAATAAAATATATAAATAAGTAACTATATATATATATTAAATATTTATTCCAAAAAGGTTTTTTTTATTATCTTCATCTACAATTCTGCAATTACATTCTTAGCCTCAAGATATCCTTAATTTTTAAAGCACTGTCTTTGTCAATTCAATCCTCTCGGCTTCAGCTTCTTAAGAGTTTTACCTGGCTAGACATATAAATCACACCCAAAAAAGCTTTATAACTTCAGTTATAAGTGCTTATAAAATTCAGATCAAAATATAAACTCGGGCCTGGAAAAAACAAATGTTTGTTTTCCATCAAATGTCTACTGCATGTTTCTAGCCAAAATCCATTGACACTATGGTGAATAAGCCACCCCTAACTTACAAAACAATTTTGCAAAAACCACTTTTTCTTAAGCCAAACTCAGAACTTATTTTCCTAAAGAAATAATGCTATGAGAAATTCCTTGCCAAGTCACAAAACCTTAACAACTCAATGGTCATCCAAGGATTCTATGCATACTAACAGGAAATATTACACAGTCCTTACAAATGGCAAGTATGTGCACTATATAGAAATGGGGCAATATGCAAATTATAATTGAAGGGAAAAAATAAACTAATAAGAAAACTAATTACAGTGCTTAAAATTGTAAATGTATGTCTGATATGTTAGTGATAAATAGTCTACCTTTCCTCTATAGAGATATATGTACACACATGTACTTACGTATGTATGTATGTATGTATAAAGCTCTTTGTCAACACACATTTTAAAGTCTATTAATCTTTTGGCTAAGATAGCAGCACTTCTCAACTTGGCACTGCACACCCCACGGTCCAGCCCACAACGCTCTGCACTTGGCACAGCCTCAGGTAGGCCGCTGGCTCAGATACTGGGAAAAATGGCTGAGGTGACACTGAAGAGGAGGAAGGCCGAGGTGGAGGTACAAAGGAAAAAAGGGAGCAAGGGGCAGGTGGCCTCAGTCAGGTGAGGCAGGTGCTAGGTCGGGTGGAAAGAACAGGCATTTCCAACTAAGACACTCGGGAGCAAACCCCAGCTCTGCCCCTCCCCAGCTGTGTGACCTCAGCCAAGTTACCTAGTCTTTCTGAACTTCAGAAAGATGCTATCTCCCAGCATCTGTGTGGGGTGAAAGGAGTTCTACACAAGCCCCCCGTTCAGGCTTCTTCTTGTATGGCTAGTCCTCTTCATTCCTTGACTGGTTTAGAGTCAGTTTCCTGGTCTGCACAGGAGCAGCAGTTAATAATAGGATGCTGTGAGGATTAAAGATGTATGACAATGGGTCTGTCAATTGCAGCCCTATACAAAGACCGGTTATTAATGTACCTGTGACTCTGAGCTAACGGGAATAACTATGGGGCTAGTTAACAAGGTCACATAGGTGAAAACGTATTTTGAATAGTGGCAACATCACTGGCAGAAGTACATTGCTTCCTAAAAGATTGTTTTATAATTTTGAGATTCAATGCTTAAAAAAAAAAAAAAAAGACATTCAGGGGAAAAAAAAAAAGGGCTTAGGCTAATCCTTTATACCCTGTACCGAGGCCCCAGAATTCTGGGACTGGGGGCCAAGCTGAGGTCAGTGGTCTCTGGACATGGTGACCATTCCAGGGAAAGCATTCAGGTTGTCAGACCTGTGGAGCGACTGGTAAAGGGCAGGTCACGCATTTTAAAGACTGGGCATGCATACCATCAGTAAGCTAGGTTCAGCAGCCCAGCTCAAAGCCAACCTGGAGAGACAGGCAACGCTCGGTCTGCTTTGAAGCTCAGCCAAGAGACCAGCAGGAAATTCATCTCTCCTGTTCTTGCCGCAGGAAAACTGACAGAGAAAAAGGACACTGAACCAGAGAAGGCTGGATCACTCTCTCAAAAGGTCACTGACACCAAAGTCCCGACTCCTTAAAAGGTCCTTCAAATTAATCAGTCAAAATCCCTGCAAAGAAGCCTCAATGAATTCCATGGTTCCAAAGATGATTATTAGTCCCCCAAATCTGGTGTAGTAAAAATCATGGCAGGACTCAGCTCAATGAACGTCTCCTCAGAAAGACCCTCTTGACCACCTCATCCTAAAAGAACAGCTTCCCCATCCCCTTATTCTCTTTATTTTTCAGAACAATATTACTACCTGACATTGTGTTATATGACTATTTGTTGCCTGTTGCCCCACAAAATGTATGTTTTATGTGGGCAGAAACTTTGTTTATTCACTGCTGTGTCTTCAATGTTGTACAAAGTAGGCACTTAAATATTTGAGTTGAACAAATGAATAAACATTGCGCATAATACGTAAGTAAACTGTTTACGTCCTTTCAGAAAATTTCTTCTAGTGCAGAAGATAAACATATCATTTACAGCTGAGTGTATTTTTAGAAATTGGGCATCAGGTCTTAGCTGAAGAATGTAACATATTATGACACCATTGCTATGAGAAAGTGGGATCTAACCTAAAACTCAGATCATCTCTACTCATTTACTAATGAGTTCCTCTCCAGGAACATAAAAAAGCCTTCCTGATTGAGGACTCTGGGCATAGTACCTCTCCTTTCCACAGAACCACTTTGTATTAATACAGTGTTTCTGTGGGGAAAATGCATTTCTTTTAGGAAACTGAAATTCCTATCCAGCTGCTGTATCAAAAAGAAGGAGCCTTCAGGAAAAGGGGGTGTGGGGGGGAATACTCTTGTGTGGTGGTGACTTCTTAGATCTTGATGGCATAAATAAAAACTCCTCTGCAAGTCACCATCTACAGGGGGTCTGAAATGGAAATGCTGTTACCTCCAACATGGTTCCAGGTTTAAACCTGTTGGCTCAGGGCCTGCCTTTTGCATCAGAATCACCACCACTCCAGCTTGTCTCACAAAGGAGACCCACTGGAGAGTGCAGCAGAGGACTCGAAATCAGGACACAAATCCAACATATGCAGTTTTCACAAGGTACCTTCTTAAAAACATATATTTTCAAGTGGGAGAATGTGGAAATCATGTTATGCACAATGAAGCATGCAATGCCTCCTTTATAACTAACATAACAAGCAATTCATCTAACCAATCAATTTGAGGCTCTGAAAACCCACTAGGTCAAAGGCTGCATCAGTCTTTTTAGTCTAAGGGGGAAAAGCACATAAATAAGCAGGGAAGTAAATGCAGAGTTGGTATTGCTTTTTCAAATACACACAATAAAACTGCCCTCAGACAAAAAGGCCTTCTCCAAAAAGCCCCTGATGGGAAATACTGGGCCCCAGCTACTAAGAGGAGTGGGGAGTTGCACCTTCCGAAAGCACTGCTCTCAGACTGTACAACTCTCTCAAATGAGGCCTGGCTACGTGTTCCAGCCCTGCTAAAGCTTACCGTGCAACGCACAAGGTACATCCCCAAACGAGCGCCTCAACCCTTGAATGAAAAATGGTGTCTGTAACAGCAGCAAACTCCTTGCTAACATTCTCTTCAAAACCTTTTATCTTGGGGCTGGCCGAGAGGCTTAGTTGGTTAAGAGTGTGAGCTCTGAGCAACAGTATCGCTGGTTCGATTCCCACATGGTCCAGTGAGCTGCACCCGAGCTGAGCTGCCACTGAGATGGTGAGAGCGCGTGCTCTTAGCAGTAAGGTTGCTGGTTCGACTCCCGCATGGGATGGTGGGCCACGCCCCACTCCCCGCAACTAAGATTGAACATGGCACCTCAAGCTGAGCTGCCGACGGGAGGCCACATGGCTCAGTATGCAACAAGGTTGCCGATTCGACTCCCGCATGGGATGGTGGACTATGCCCACCCGCAACTAACAGGGGTCAGCAAACTTTTGAGATGGGAGAGCCGCCAAAGGGTTGGCAAACTGCGGCTCACGAGCCACATGCAGCTCTTTGGGTACATACATGTGGCTCTGAAGTAAAATTGAAAATGAAAATAAACTACCATAGTTTCACTTATAATATTACTTTAAATTTTCCTTGTTTGTAAAATATATTTATGGCTCTCGAATAATTTTTAAATTGTTGTGAGGGACAGGATTGGCTCTTCCAGGGGTCGGCAAACTTTTGAGACGGAACATACCCAAAGAGCTGCAAGTGGCTCGCAAGCTGCAGCTTGCCGACCCCTGACAACTAAGATTGAAAGTGACAACTGGACTTGGAGCTGAGCTTGCGCCCTCCAGAACTAAGATTGAAGGACAACAACTTGACTTGGAGCTGATGGGTCCTGGAAAAACACAATGTTCCCCTTCCCCAATTCCCCAATAAAAATCTTTAAAAACAAAACAAAACAAAAAAAACCTTGCATCTTATTACTTTAAACGAAAGGTTCTTAACATCAACTTGCATAAAAAATTTGGTCTGTGTGTACATGTGCAGTTTTCTGAGGAGAGAATTCAGTGTTCAGAGGCTCAAAGGAGTGTATATCCCACAAGTTAAAACACCACTTTGAAGGAGTGCATCCTTTGGGTTATGTGGGGAAAGCACTTTTTCAGAGCGGCTCTGGGGAACTGTTTGGGATTAAACACTTTTTCCCAGGAAAATTACTCAGAAGCCAGAATACTAGCTGCCACACTCCTTTGGTGGATGTGACCTCTCACGTTTCTGGGTGCCCAACAACAGCCTGCTGGACCTCCCGGCTTATGCACTCCCTGAAATCCAACGGGCAAGTCAGAGAGAGGTCAGCACTTAGGATGTTGGTTAGTGAATTGGCTTTGGATTCATGGATGGTGCAAGGCTTTGACATTCATTTCCTAATAAGTTACTGTTTTTTTCCCCTCAGAAACACATTATTTTATCCAGCTTCCTAAGAAAGATTAAAATTAATGTTGAGTCTCCAATGCTTCGGTACATCATTCAAAATGCTGGGCGCATCTCCACAGAAACTTTCCTCCCAGGCAAGTTTTTCCTTCCACTGAGCATTTCTACATCAAAAATGAAACCCTTAAGTCACTGTCCCCACTGTCCTCTGACTCCCTCAACAAACTGTGTCCTAGATATTTGAAAATTTTCAACATTCTGTAAGAATTAATACATGTACATTCCCACTCCCACTTTTCAAAAATTTTTAAAAATTTTTGTTTTGACAAATTCTTGCTCTCTGTGAGCTTTTTCTGATATGGAAATTTAAATATCATACAAATTGAAATGTCCTATAGATTACATGAACTTTCTATTTCCACCAACTCTGGCTGCTGGAACTGTTGTGATCAGAAATCCTTTATTTTCCTATAAGCCATTGAAGAAAGTGCCCTTGTTACTCTGAAAATCTCACTTTCATTCCAAGTCTACCCAGTTACCAATATTCTTTCACACCTATGGCAATTTTTGGTCTTTCTTCAAAAATGTGGCCAAAGGTACAATAAAAGAGAAGCTGAACATGACTGTTTTCTGCTTGGTCTCCTAGACTACAATCTTTCTCTATCACTTCTTCTAAACCACAAGGTACCACTGTATATGGAAAATAATCAATTTTAGAAAAAGGTACCTTAACACTATTATTTCCAGGATGACTAGATGTACAGAAGGAGAAATTACCATCTGCTGAGAAAATTGCAAATAATTTCTAACTCTATTTGCTATAATTTGACAATTCTATCCTAAGAGTCTAAGAAATGTACCATTGTGAAATGTCTCAAAGCCATTATCCTAATTGAAATCTATTTCAATGGAAAAGCTAGTTCATTTTCAGGTCACATAAAGGCACATATAGACCAGAGATCCTTCCTGTGAAATCAAGGGATGATACGCCTATAAAGTAAATGTCACCAGAGCAGCAAAGATTTTAGCCTCAAAATATCTTAACCACTCATCACAGTATATGTAAGCGCTGCTCTAGAGACCTTCAAATGCTGATACACATAAACAATGGAGTACTGAACAATGCTCCTTGTTAAAAAATCCATGTCAGGAAAAGCAGACATGTTCTGTTCTTCTAGCTGGTTTTCACTCCCAAGTTTTGTTCTCCACATGTTTTACTGTTTTCTTTGAAATACCTTGGATCTTTCACGTCCCCGTTTTCATACAAAAGAAAGTGAAATGGATAATCCCCAACAATTGATTTGGGAATGCTCTGCATTTTCTTTGTAGCTTCCCATTAAAACGGGTCTGTGTTGGAGGAATGTAAACCGACTGGAGTGGAGTGGGAAGGGAGCCCACAGGCACAGTGGGGAGCAAAGGGAAACCAGATGAAGGCATAAAGACTGGCAAGAAATAATCTAGCCTCAGATAACTGACAGCCAACGCCATAACTTCCTCAGTATTTAAAACCCACAGTGCTGGCTTTTCATTAATTTTAGATGAATTTCACGGTAGGTTTTTCGTAATTACCAACAGCTTGCGTTACTAGCTCATGAGGTGGCTCTATCAATTAAGAGATCTGGTTTCCTAAGCAGAGCCTTTCGGATCACACACCCACCTTCACATGAAGGTGTGCTGCCCAGAGGCTAATGAATCTTCAGAAGTAGCAATAGGAGACCTTCCTCTAAAGCTCTTTCAGGGCCACATCCCTGACCCCTCAGAGCACTGGGGGGGAGAGGAGGAGTGCGGGGGCGGGGCGGAGATTCAGAAAGGGGAAGAAGCTTCCACTCCTGAAGCTGGAAGATGATCAGCCTTGACTATAATTTAAATTTCTGCTAACAGGGTCTGTTGCAACAACATACATTTGTTGCCATTGTTGCCTTATATATTGGCCTGCCCGGGGAAGAATGGACTTTCTGAAACCAGTAACTTCTGTCTTTTCTGCCTCTGGCAAAGACGGAATACAGAATATAAAAACAGAATCATACTTTGATGAGCAGAGCTCACCAACACGGGACACACATGAGGTCCACGAGGAAAGCAGGAGCCAGTGACAGTGATGGCAAATGTGTATTTCTGACCAGTTGGATGCTGCAAGACTTCTGGGCTAGAAAGCGAGAGCTGAGACCCCCAGGCATTCGGGGGTGGTGGGGGGGCAGGATCTACTGTCCAGAGTCACAGGGCTGGGAGGACCGGCCCCCTGGTCCTCTGTCTACCTCATGGCCCTCTTCCTGGAAACAAGAATTACCAGACCTAACAGAAAAGCCACTGACAGGGAACAGATTAACTCAGAATGCATTAAGAATACAAAAGGGAGGAGGAGGAGGAAGAGGAAGAAGAAAGGTAGTACAGATGATAAACCCAAGAAAAATGAAAAGAGGCCCTGTGAGAACTTGGGGGCAGGGGGTAATGAGGGCATTGATCAAAAGAAACTAAGGAAAGAAACCAAGGAGAAAATATCCTGGCACAGGATAGCTGGTTTGGAGGCCAAGTTTATCCAATGCTCTCCCACAAAGGATATCTTAAGGATTTGAGGGAGGAGAGAGGCCAGCAGTGAGAAAGAGAATCTCAGGGGTCCAGGGATAGCGTGGTGTGACTAGTGGGCCGCTGGGCTCGCATCATGGACTCCCACCAGTCTGTGCTCTGGGCTCTCCCCTGCTGTTAATCGGTCCCTCCATTCTAAAAAGCTGGCTTTCATAGAGGTTTTTAGAAGACAGGTACAAGAGACTTTGGAGCTGGGGTTCTTCCTTAACCTTGCTCCTGCTAGGGCTTTTTGAAAGCCTGATGAATATCAAAGACCCCACAGCCATGAACAAATACACATATACAAATACCCACAAGATTTCACATTCAATTTGCAAGAAGACATTGATTTTTACCCCCACCCCCCAAGATTAGAAGTCCTGATTTAAAGAACTCATGACATTGTTTTGAGGAGGAAGGCTAGAGTTTTGATCTACGCCCTTTTGGGCGGTAGGTTCATGGCCTTTTGAGAGTCTGGGCAGGGCAGGAAGAGAGAGCAGGGTAAGGTCCCAATCTTCTAGAGCAGCGGTTCTCAACCTTCCTAATGCCGCAACCCCTTAATACAATTCCTCATGTTGTGGTGACCCCCAACCATAAAATTATTTTCGTTGCTACTCTATAACTGTAATTTTGCTACTGTTATGAATCGTAATGTAAATATCTTTTTGTTTTCCGATGATCTTAGGCAACTCCTGTGAAAGGGTTGTTCGACCCCCAAAGGGGTCACGACCCACAGGTTGAGAACCACTGTTCTAGAACCTCCCAAGCTTCACTAGTATTTTACTCCTGGGACCAAGAGCTTAATGGAAAAATAGCTGGTTACTTTCTAGACACTCCACAAATAACCAAAAAATTGAAAAACAAATTAAAATTCCCAAACACACTTACGTGCTTAATTAAGTTAAAAAAGAAAGGAAAAACTGGCACATTGACTTATAAGGTATTACTAATCTGGGAGAAAAGAACCTAACTAACCATTTATAATTAAGAATTTATCATGTGTAGTGCGATTCAAATAGTACTTGCTTTAAGATTTTTCAAAGACTTTCCTTAAAAGGAATGGCAAAGTGGGTAAGGACTTCATTTAAGAAATTCACAGAAGGGCCAGCCAAATGGCTCAGTTGGTTAAGAGCTCGCTCAAGAGTGTGAGCTCTGAGCAACAGGGTTGCCAGTTCGATTCCTGGCCCAAGCTGAGCTGCCGCTGAGCTGCAAGATGGCTCAGCTAAAAAAAAGAAAAAAGAAAAAGAAATTCACAGAAGACTAACTTTCACTGCAAGAGTCTGAACCTGCCCAGTGACTGTCCCCAAGCATAGCCACTGTCTTCTGAGCAGTGTCACCTGCTGAAAGCTTAAGGATTGCTGGATAACCAGCTCATGTTAACTCCAGGTGGGAACAACATATGTGATCAGCCCTTTCTCAAGCCTCAAAGAATTTGGCTTGAAATCATCACAATTTGGCTTGAAATCATCACAGTAGTGGGATGAGCGCCCCCAAAGCCAGAGTCTGGGCTTCCTGCTTGTCCCACAGGGCCACTCCCTCCCTTAGCAATAGCATCACACCACTGATAGTGATGGGTACCCTACCTACAATGACAGGCAAGAAATAGGAAATGACAGGGCTCAACCAGGTACCTGCCCCTGTTTTACTGCTGCAAAAATCTCTCATTCCCACTTTAAATCCCAATTTGAACACTCGTATAAACTCCTAAAATAGAAAAACGTGGCAAAAAAAAATACAAAATGCAAAAAACAAAACAAAAAACCCCACCTTTTTTCCTTAGCTTGCTATAAAGGTCCCATCTCAATCAACATTAACCAATTAATAGTTCCCACAAGCTCTGTGCTTACTCAGCAGTGTTGGGTGAGGGGCCAAAGCACCCCTTTGTAGCAGGGTAGAAGGGAGCCCAGGAGGGGAAGGAGAGCAGTTTTGGGAGGGAAAATTGAAATTCATGGGTCAATTCTGACAGATAACACAAAATGGCTACAATTCTTATCAGGCCACAGTAGAGCTAGGTTTTTAGAAATAATCAAACTTGCAATTTCTGGAAGACTTCTAAGCCATGGGTCAAAAAAATATTATAAACATGTTTTAAATTTTATCTTTTGAGGTTAACACATTGGCATTATAAATTCATATAGTTGGAAAGACCTCTTGACCATCAGCCCCAGAAAATTCTGGGCCCTGAACTTGCTACATTTGCTGCCAAAACAACTCGATCACCTAATTCAGAAACTTAAGAGGTGTTTTTTCCTTCCATAAGATTTTTGTACCACAAATCAGACCTCATGAAATAAAATCCACTTCAGGCTATTAAGCCTCTGCCAACACCCCTCTCGATCAGTCAAGCCTTAAGACAAAAGCTAGGGTACCAAATGAATTTGGTCTCTGGCTCAGAGCATGATCAATAGACATTTCTGTTGGGAGTTTTAGCCTTAAAAAAATAAAAAAAATTAATGCTCCTGCTTTACTATTAACCTGCCCCATCAGGATCGAATGCCACTCATCATGTCCCCACAGACATTAGCCTCCCCAGGGAAATTTTTAAAAAGCAAGCCCTTTCCCATGGGTTTTCTAGTACTCTGATCTTCCACTTTGCTCTTGCCTCTGAACTTAGCCAGGGAAAGCAGCTTGACCTTCTCTGAGGACAGCTCCCTTCAGACTTCCCAGCACAGGTACTGGAGTTGCTGCTCTTAACTCTACAGAAGTAAATGGGAAACCAAAGAGGGCCCACATCAAATTAGTCATCGCTGTAGGCTGATATTCAAGAGGTCATTTCTAACAGGCATCTGGATTTGAGGACACCAAGATGGCTCCTGTTCCAGCTTCCGTGAGAAGCAGTTCCATCGTTTTTATCAAAGGAAACAGTAACATGAGGCAGATGCTCAGCCCAGTGGCTGTGGTGGTTAAGAGCAGGTACTATGGAGCCAGCCTGTGTGAATCCAGCTCAGTGCTCATTTCTGGGCTGCAGTCACAGGCTCCCTTGCCCTCTGGATAGTTCTACCCCATCCACACTGTCAAATGGCTTTTCCTTATGTCATCATTAGGTCTAAGCAGCACCAGCCCCAACACACACACACACACACACACACACACACACTCTTCCCCTCTACCTGCTCTCAGAGGTAAAATTATCAGCAAGTTAGGGTTAGAATTGACCACATGGTCCACTTTTAATAAGATTCCCGTCACACATCTGCATGGTCTACTACACCTGCTAGGGGCCTCTTTTCAAATCTGTCTATGGAAAAACAATCATTGCCCCCTTAGTCTGGCAGGCAGAGTCCTACAATGATATAACCCGCCCCCTGCTCTTCCCATCATGATTGAAACGCTTTCCATCAACGTGCCATGATCAAGCACAGTGACTCTCTCCTGGGGTTTTCCTGTGGAGCCGGGGTACCCATCCTACTTTGCTCTATTCCAATCCAACCTACCACCAGATCATATTTACCTGGCTGTGCTGCCAAGGTTTCCAGAGCATGGGGGCGTCAGCTGCCCACCCTCAGGCGTGAGTTTACAGATCCCTGACGCCCTCCTTCAGCTGCTCTCAGCCAGGTTCAATGATGCTAATTTGCACTTGAGAGTTCCTGGGCATCACTTAGGTGCCTACACTGCTAAGCCACACAGGTCTCTATGGTATCTGGTGCTGCAATTTTCCTGTATATTTTTCTCTTCTGTCCCCTTAATATTCAGCTTAAAGCCTTCTTAACCAGACTTGAAATTCTCCCAGAAAACCGATCTCTCTGGTCTTCAGGAAATACCTCCTCTCTGGTTATCAGAGGCCCTAGTCTAGGGAACCAGTCCCTTCCAAAACAAAACAAAACAAAACAAAACAAAACAAAACAAAACAAAAACATGACATAAGAAACCAGTTAGTGGCATCCCATATCAGCTTTCTCTTTCAGAATCATAATCACAAAAGCTTTAGAAGAAATGTAACCACCGTTTCTGCCTCAAGTCCTTCCATTTCCTATTTAGAACTTCAAAGTTCCCGGTGAAGATCCAGGTGTCTCCTGTGGGTCCGTCCCACCTGACAGGTGGATCTCACAGCACTGGCACAGGCTCCTCCCCTCATCCAAAAGTTGACCACAGGAAGAGCGCAGGTCTCCCTATCTGCAGGGTCCGGTCTCCCAAAACCAGGATAGCTGCCTCTTCCCTACCAAGGAGCAACCACAGTTCCCTCCTCCTGCTGCCCAGGGGCCTCTTTAGGGCTGTTAACAAACACCTGCCCAACACCCCCTATGGGCACAGTATTCTGGTTTGCTAATGGCGGTGAGAGCGGTGAGTAAGAGGGAGGAGAGAGAGACACATACAAACAGGGCAGAATCCCTACCCTCTAGAAAAAAAGGAGGATTACGACATCCCTGACTGTGGGCTGCACAGTGAGGACTCCAACCTTGAGGTCTCACATTGGAACCCCATGCTACCGATGACATGCTTAGTGAGAGCAATGCCTCCTAAGGCCAGGACAGGAAGCCTGTCCAGACAAGAGGACCACCCTTGCAACTTGGCAGGCGAACGCCTTTCAAGTCTGAGTCAAAGACACAGAACACGCTTCTTTTGTAAGACAGCTCTAAGCCCACTGGACAGCTCCAACAATGGATCCCCATGGACTCCTTTCCCCCCCTTATTTCCCTTCTTAAATCATTCTACTCTTAACAACTATTCAATCCCTCCAACAAACCCAACTTTTAAAGAGCATTCCTCAAGTTTCCCCTTGTTTACTTGTGTGTTCACATGCATTTATTGATTCATCGCCTAACAAACATTTAAGAAGCTTGTGCAATGAGCCAGATGCTATGCTAGGTAGTAGGTATACAACAGTGGGCAAAATCAACAAGGGGAAAAGCAGATGTCTCCTAATGAGCGCGTCAATTACGGTGGGGAGTGCTATAAAGGACCAGAGAAAAAGGGAGTCAGGTGAGGGGGCGGAGCTGCTTCCTGAAGAGTGAGCAGGTGATTGCCTTCCTGAAAGGCCGCGCTCCGTCCAGATGGGGACAGAAAGGTGCCTGGAATATAATAAACCAGGAGGAAAGAGGCACGGGCGCAGGCAGAAGTAGAAGGCACGAGAGGCTGGCTCACACGGCACTTTTCAGAACAGGTTCAGCATGCGGATCTTATCCCAGGAGCGACAAGAAGCCCTCATAGGGTTTCGAGCAAGGACACACCAGAGTCATATCATTTTTAAAACTACCCTGACTGCAGTGGTGTTAACAGATGAGAAAGGAGAGCAGTGAGGTAGTGGCTGCTGCTGTCTTCCAAGCAAAAAGATGGTCATTTGGACTATAGTGGTGACAGTGAAATTGGAAAGAGAGAATGTTTGAGAGATGTTTCCAGATAAAAATCAACACTTGCTAAGGACTAGATAAAGGCCTGCTTGCATTTGCAGCGAAGAGAAATGTCAATTTCCTCTGGCAGAAAACACTGGCTGTACAAACTCCTCGGCCCACTGGTATTAAATTTCCCTTGGCACTTGTTTCTCAGAATTTCTAGATAAATTTAAAGCCATTCTCCTTATTTGATCTTAAATCTATTCCTGAAAACTGTTATCCATTTTTGAAACATATTTATCAAGCATCTACCGTATGCTGGGGATAAAGAGGCGACCAAGGCCCTTGGCATGGCTCCTCTGAGCCTCTAAACGCTCCTGGCAGTGAATACAAGTCCCAAAGTTGGGTCATCCTACCTCCTGAAACCTTCATACAAGCCACTTAGCAAATCCTCTCTACCTCTTCGAGACCATCTGCAATGCAACAAGCAGCACAAGCACTTTCCACTTGAGAGACTCACTCCTCATTTCATAAGATCCTCAGCCCCAGGAGACATCGCAGCATCAAATCTAACCTCTCCAGGTCTTTGAACACCAAACCTTGCTCTCGCGGAAAGACCATGAATCCCAACAGGCAGTTCTTCCTTCTATGTAATCAAACTCCTTTTCTCTAAAATGTACTGAGTTCTGCAACTACATGTGAATTTGTGCCCTTTCATTTGTTGCCGAATTTAGTTTGTGCTGGGTTCTATCCTATCACAGAGACTGATGGTTTTATAAGCCCTAGAGCTACACTGTCCAATGTGGCCACACGTGGCTATTTAAATAGAAATTAATTAAAATGAAATACAATAAAACTTCAGTTTCTCAGTTGCACTAGCCACATTTCAGTCACAGGTGGCTAGTGGCCCCACCAGATTGACAGCACAGGTGTGATACATTTCCAACATTACCAAAAGGTCTGTTGACAGAGTTCCACAAAGGTGCTACTACAGGGTTCTTCCAATGGTTGGTTTAAATTTCCACTAAAAAATACACAAACATTTAACAGAAGAGGCTTTCAACACATTGACTATGTCCTCTTTGATTTTATAAGTGAGTGCTATAATTTGAACTTAATAAATACCACTAAAATGCTGCTTTTTGTCAGTTTCATAGTTTGGGCTTTGCGTAAATTTCATTTGCTAGGAATGTTGAAAATAACCTTGTGATATCTTGTGGGGAAGAAAGGGACCGCGATTTTATGAGGCACTGTGAACAGACTGTCTTACTTTATATATATGTGTGTACATATATATATGTATATATATATACATATATATATGTATATATATATGTATATATGTATATATATATATCTCCCACATACTTCCCAATACAGTCAATATTTAGTAAGTATATAGATTAACTGAAAGCACTCTAATTTTTTATGCCGACTTTTCATTAGCAAGTCTATAAGAGGCTTGCAAGAAATGTTCATTTCAGATTCTGAATTTTAACACCAATCCTGTAATTTGCAGCATGCAGAATTTTTTTCCCCTAGGACCATAACTACCATATGATTTTATATTCCAGAGATACATTTATACTGTGACAGAAAATCCACCAACATGCTTCAAATGTGAAACTACCTTAGAACAAGATTAGCAAAATGTCAATAATTATTGAAATTGAGTGATAGCTACATAGGGTTATTACATTATTCTTTACTTTAGTGAATTTAAAAACTGTTTCCAGAATAAAAGTTTCTTTTTCAAAAGGAACTAATTTAATTCTACTTATACACATTTGATCAGTTCTAACAAATATGCTATGGGATAATTATAAACTTCGACACAGCTGGGTTCATAGTGTTGTACTGAACATCCAAGCCAAGCCACGCCAAGGAACCAAAGCCAGTGATTGCTTTTATGATGTTTTCCTCCTGTATGATCCCAAGGTGTGGTTGTCCTTCTGGGTGACAAAGCACCACACCAAATTATGTTGGAGACGGGGTTTAGGCAGGTATTTTGAGTTGCCGTGTTTGATCACCTGGTAATAGGCCACTGGCTTCTGCTTATCAGAAAAAAGAAAAACAAAAAAAAGGCTAAAAACCTACCTTCCATATCCAAACACTAACACAGACAACTGCAGGAAGGAGCAGAACTGCTTCCGGTCCACCCTTGCTTCAAGTTGGGCACTGCACCCACTGCACAGGCTCCTACAGGTAGAGCCAAGACTCCATGGCAAGCGCTCCCCAGGTACAGGTGTTCAAAGGTTAGAGCATTACAGACCATCCAACACCACGCTGCCTTTGAGCACCTCCCGCAGACATGCATATTAGCCATCTTGGTCTTACTTTAAGCCCTACGGTTATTTTACACATGGAATGATGGAAAATGTTGACCAAGAAGAGCTGCACATCCACTCTAGGTCAAGTTCCGCACTGCCTGCGAGTCAGCAAACCCTCACCCACAGCCTTTCCTGTACACGCCAGGCATTGCTCTTGGGGCTTTCCAGACACCAGTTCATTCAATCCTCACAGCCACTCAGAGGTGGGAAACCGAGGCACCAAGAAGTTAAGAAACGCCCAAGGCCCCTCAAGCAGTGTCCAGCTCCTGAGCCCCAGATCTTTATTTACCTCTACCCTGCTGCTCTCCCTGGGACCTGCCTGCCTGCCTTTCCCATCTTCACCCCTCTCCTCTCTGACCCTCCTCACCACAGCCATACTTTCCACATGCTGTTCCCTCTCTTGAAATGCTCTTCCCAACACTCCCAGTTGGTGGTCTCTTTTCTTTATTCTTTCTCAGTTCCCTGTTCTTTTTCTTCAGAGGAAGATTTCACACTTATCACAATTTTAATACTTACGATGCACGTGTCTGTTGACTTATTTTATTGTCTAGATTAGACTATGTGCTATGTGCTGGCAGGGACACATCTACCTGTGTTGCTCCCCACTGGAATTCCAATGGCAAACACAGTGCTTGGCTCCAGTAGATGCTCCAATTTTTGGTGAATGACTGATAGTCATTGCTCAGTCAGTCCTTTCAGCGGAAAGGTTTTTAAATTCTCTATTTCAAGCCCAAATGATAACTATAACCAGCTTTAAGAACACTGCTTAAAAGGCAGCATTAGGGCCGGCCGAGTGGCTCAGTTGGTTAAGAGCTCGCTCAAGAGTTTGAGCTCTGAGCAACAGCAGTTTGAGTCCAGCCCGAGCTTAGCCCGCT
>NW_017731384.1:2443971-2447880 GCF_001890085.2 Hipposideros armiger
GAGTCAGCCAAAGGACAGGCTTCAAGCAAACTGGAAAACGTTCATCTGGCCCACAGATCATGGATTACCACCTGGGCTCTGAGTGGCAAATCTTATGAGATTCTCTCCAGAGCCACCCACCAGTTAACCACACGTCTGTCACTTGACAGCATCAACTGTTATTCAGTGCTTCCTATGTGCCAGACACACGAGTGACTTCATGTAATCTTCACAACTACCTATAGAGAATGTACAGCCATAGCTCATCTAATCTAAAACCCCACTGACTGTAAGACATTATTTTATGTACAAAAAAAAAAGGAAGTCACTGCCAAACTACAACTGTAAACCCCATAGATTATAAGATACTTTTTTCCCAGAAATGTTGAGACAAACTGTACCGTCTTAGCATTGTTGAAATGTGGATATTGTCCCATTTTATAGATAAAGAAACTGAGGTATAGAGAAAATAATTTGCCCTAGGTCACAGAGCTGGTAAATGGAAGCACTGGGATACAGACCTGGTAAGTCTATCACCTTTTCACAACAGTAAACTCAAATTTCCCAATGGCCACATGAATTACCCAAAAATGCACCAGGCAGAGAGGCAGGACATAGGGTGCTAACTCCTGCGCCACCATGAGGACATTAACTGTAGCAATTCTCTGAAAATCTCTGAACCTGGCCTTTCGTATGTCCAAGGAAGGCACTGTGACAGACTATCTTGAATAAATTGCTGTTCCCCTTCTGGGAAAAGCAACATGGTATAATGGAAAGAGCATGCTTTGGAATCAGAAAGTCCTAGACTGAAATTCTTTGATACCACCATCTAACCAGCTTATCACCCTGAGCAAGTTACTGAACTGCTCTCAGCCTCAGTTTCCTCTTCTATAAAATGAGGCTACCACCATCTAGCTCCCTTAGAGGACTGCTCTGGAGAGGAGACAGATATATAAAGGGAAAAAGTACTACATGGCAAAGTTGGACTTCAACAAATGCTCTCTTTTCTAAACTAGCTGTCTTCTGCTTCTTCTTTGGGACAGAATCAAAGACAAATTTTCCCTGTGACCCCAACAATTCCCAATTGGGACCCTCAGGATCAGATAGAAGAATTTAGGCCCTGAGGGATACCCAGGCAAAGAAAATGAACCGGAAGCATCTGGAGGACAGGGACACTGTTCAATAAACTTCCAAACTTTTGAATAAATGAATTGATAGGGGAAAGTAATATTCTGTGCATGTATCCCTTTTCTTTCAAGAGCATCAGAAAATCCTCAGAAGATGAGAGCTTTTGACTTGAAGGGAAGGCGAATCATATGACATGTTGAAACAAACTCTTAACCCATTTTTCACCCTCCCCCTCCATTGTACCCATAATGCCTTGCAGATTCTGGCACACAGCTGACTCTCAATAAAAATAAGTTGAACTTTTTTTACTATAAGCAATTTCTTTTTTACCAAAACATCCTATAAATTTATTCTACCTAAAACCCTAATCTTTCCTGCTTCTTCTCCAGAAACATTCTAAAACATAATTCTAATAAACAAACAAGATGCCTAGTATATGCTATGTTTCCAATCCTCTCATACAATGGCCTTCTACAGGCTCTTCAAACCTCAAGGCCCAGCACAAACTCTTGCACTTTCCCTTCCCTCTCATCTGCCCCAGCCCTTGGGTTACTTGTCAGTTGTCTCAATTACCCACCATCTTCTGATCTAAATCAGTTTGTTAATCTCCTTCCTCTCAGGCATAGCACCTTTTCCCCCTGGACAAACGTGCCAGCAAGTTCAGTTCACCCAGAGCCCTCCACACTGCTGTTTCAAGCCTTCACTGACACTCTCAAAGAGGCCCATGCGCAAGAAAGAAACTATGATGGCAAAAATCCCACTCTGGGGGTGGCCGGTTAACTCAGGTGGCTAGAGTGCAGTGCTCTTAACACCAAGGTTGCCGATTCGATCCCCACATGGGCCAAGGAGCTGTGCCCTCCACAACTAGATTCAAACAACTACTTGACTTGGAGCTGATGGGGCCTGGAAAAATACACACTGTTCCCCAATAAAACATCTTAAAAAAATAAAAATCCCACTCTGTCCCCATCACCTCTTGAAGCTGACTTGTTTTCCATAAGTTTATACCAACTATCAAATTTTGGAAAAATCTGAAAGAATGCGGAAATACTTTAAGGGCTAGGTGATAGCTAATAGAAATGGCAGTTGCACTCTTCCAATACCTCCCAAGAGATAAGCTTCACTGAGTCACCCAGCTCCCCACAAACCTAGACTCCTCAAACACTCCTTATCCCAGAGCTTAGGGGTTTTCCTTTACCGGTTTCCATATAAACGTCACTCATTGTTTCCGATCCAGCTTACATCTAACTCCTGAAAGGACCCCTTTAAGTCCTTTGATGAGAACCATCAAAACATGCAAATGGCTGGTTCTTTTCAATTCCTGTGCAAAGCAACCATGGTGGAAGACCAGAGACTTGAACATGAATATGGCACTACGTCTGCCTTCAAGGAGCCCACGCCTTTTCTTCAACTCTAAAAGAGTATGTCCTCCCCATGCAGTGTCTATGAAACGTAGTGACAAAGTACTTCATAGCCTTGGGAAAAGAGCGAACGAGGGTGGAAAACAGACTTTTCCTTTACATTTGATGCCCTGTAACCATAACAACCGATGAAGTAACCATCAACCCACTGAGGGGCTAAGTTTTTCAAAAACCTTTTTCAAAAGGGGAAACACCCCTGCACCAACTCCCGCGTCAGCCGTGCGTTCTGGGCAGCGTGCGTGGTGCAACTGAAATCGGCTTCTCCCGGTCCCAACGTTTCCTTCGGGTGCTCACCAGCAGCCACAACCTCCACCGTCACACACACGCCCCGGGCAGGGCACCTGGCGTTAGGCCTCAGCCCAATGTCACTTGTTAACCTTACAATCCCCGGCTTTCGGCACGCCGCTGCCTCATGTCTAAGGCATGCAAACCACCCCACGGGCACCCGCGATTTCCAGGACTTGGAGAAAAACAACCCGAGGCGCAGAGAGCCTGACATCCGCGTAAAAGTAACTGCAGTTCTTGACTTACAAGCATTTCGCGACGTGGGCAAGGGGGACAGTAGGAACCCGGGGCCCCATTCATAAAATTACAAGCTGTTTTCCTAGTTCGCGTGTGGACGATTCTTCTTGGCCGCAGCTGAGACCCGAGCCCAGAGCCCGCAGAAGGCAGGCTAGGGGGACGGGCCGGCGGGCACTTTTTGCCGGGGTTAAGCCCAAACCGCCCCACACGGCCCCAAAGGAGGGAGGGGCTCGCCCGGGGGCGTCATGGGTGGGCGTCCCCGTCAACACCTGGGCCGTGACAGTAGGGCGGGGCCCTGGGAAGCCCGACCCCAGTGCCCTGCCGCGACAACGGCCACCGGCCCCTGGGCGTACGCTGGACACTGCGTGGACCAGCCGCTCCCAGCCCAGGCCTTCTCCACAGCCCGCCCGAACCCCGGGCGCGCTCACCCCGGACCCACTGGCTGCCTCATTGTATTGCGCCCGCGTCGGTGCTCCGCGACCGCCGCGGCTCCGGCTTCGACTCCGGCTCCGGACGCTGTTCAGCCGCCCGCCCACCCCCGGTCACCGGCTGCCCCGCCCCGCCGGCAGACCCGCCCCGCGCCCACGGCAGCCGCCGCCAACCAGAGAGCTGTGGGGGCGGAGCAGGCCGCACGCCAGGCCCGGCCAATCCAGCCCCTACCTGCGCGCCGAAGAGCAGCCGCGGAAATAGGCGGGCGATTGGTCAGGTCTGTTAAAGGGGCCGCCTCCCACAGAGCTGGGGAAGAGGGGCAGCGGCGAATTAACTGAAGAGTCCGGTGTGGGAGGGTTAAGAGCGTCTCTTGTCTCCCACGCCGGCTGCACTGGCTGCACAGCTCTTTGCACTTATTAATTTCCTATCC
>NW_017731384.1:2454120-2456235 GCF_001890085.2 Hipposideros armiger
AAAAAAAAAAAAAAAAAAAAAAAAAAAAAAAAAAAAAAGGCAGCATTAGACGTGAGAAAGGACTTAAAATTGAATAAGAGAACAGGCCAGCTTATATCAGCTTTTAGTAACAAAAGAGAAATGAAACTCATAAAATGCATATTGTGATTCTGAAACGTTATTTGCAGGAGCAATGCAAGGGGTGGATTTAAATCTCAAATCCTAAATAGGCTTATGACTGAAGAGCGCACCTCCTGCCCTGGGCTGTTCTCAACTGTTAGGATAAGCTGGGAGGCACTCTGTTTGTTAGTTCCAATCATCTTCTTAGGGAAGAGCCCTTAAAACCAACATCCAGACAAACCCAACAGACAAAGGTTATCTGGCTGTTTCAAAGTCCACCCATATTTCCCATCCTACCAGCTTCCACATAGAAAGGTTAGAATCTTCTCGAAACAGTCCCACTTATGCTCACAGTGACCCGGCCTATGGCTTTTGTTCACCAAAGAAAAACACTTTCCTTTCAAGGACTTAAGTTTTTGGCAATTCCCAGAGGGGCTATTCTTTAGGTATAACACAGGTCTCCCAAGACAAAGCAGATGTCCTGAAAAGAATCCAGATTGTAAACAGGTGTCGGTACACAATAAAAGGTAGGAACGTGTGCTCTCAGAGCAGGGGGGATCTTACTTTTGACACTAAAAAAAGTGCAGGGTGCATGGCTTGAGAGGATTCCAAGACGAGGCAGGGTCCCCCTACAACAACCATAGAACGTGTACTGGGGAGTAACGTAAGCCTGAGTTCTAGTCCACCTACAAGCCCTTGTCCTTGCTCTGTGATCTTAGACAAGTTGCTTAACTTCTCTGAAGCTCAGTTTCCTCATCTTAAAATAAGATTGATAATAGTAGCTACTATTCATAGAGTAATATGAGGTTTAAAAGCAGGAACAGTGCCTGGCATACAGCTATTCTCCATAAATGATAGTTACTCATATTGTTATCATCTGCCTACTGTTTTTCGTTTGTTTGTTTTTTTAAAGATTTTATTGGGGAATTGGGGAAGAGGAACAGCCAAGTTGTTGTCCTTCAATCTTAGCTGTAGAGGGTGCAGCTAGCTCAGCTCCAAGTCCAGTCGCCATTCGGCCGCCGGTCGGCAGCTTGCAGCCGCTCAGCTCAAGGTGCCGTGTTCAATCTTAGCTGAGGGTGTGCATAGCCCACCATCCCATGCAGGAGTCGAACTGACAACCTTGTTGCTAAGAGCCCACACTCTAACCACTGAGCCATCTGGCCGCCCATCAGCAGCTCAGCTTGAGCGCATCTCACTGGCCCATGTGGGAATCAAACCAGTGACCCTGTTGCTCAGAGCTCGCGCTCTTAACCAACTGAGCCACTTGGCCAGCCCAACTACCATTTTTTTAAAAATTATTATTATTTACAAAGCACTATCACAAACACCCAAGTGAGACTTTGGGAATCCTGAATGAAGTAATCTATCAACAATTTAATTTCTCATTAATAAACTTGCATAACCTATGACACGGTGTTGGAGAGTCGGGGGGAAGACTAAGAAATCAAGTTCTCATTTTGGAAAAGAGATCCTGGAGGCCCAGATGGT
This sequence comes from Hipposideros armiger, assembly GCF_001890085.2. Taxonomy (NCBI): domain Eukaryota; kingdom Metazoa; phylum Chordata; class Mammalia; order Chiroptera; family Hipposideridae; genus Hipposideros; species Hipposideros armiger. The sequence goes on from NW_017731384.1 coordinate 2,455,708, forward strand.
GAAGTGATGTGCCCAAGAACACACAGAGTAACAAGTTAACAGGAGAAACCCCCAGGACTGGGAGCAGGCCTCTTGGCGCCAACTCCAGAGCTATCTCTACTGTACCCAGTGCCAGTCAAGGGCTTCTGTACCTTCATGACCTCTAGCATCCTTCTGATTAATGGTGTCTCACGGACACTTCACACAATGCAATTAAGCATTATAAAGAGTCTAGAGAGGGCAGCACAGCAGGTTCTATACATAACCTTAAGGTGCTTTAAACTTCACATGTACGAGTATTCCCATCAGGGTAGGTTTCCAATCTTCTTATAATGATACGTATTTTTAACTTGGGATTTAAAGTTGACAAAGACTTTAATGAATAGGCAGGACAAAGGAAGCTGTCTGTCCATGGCTTGTTAGCTCCTGAAGTTAATGCTTCTCATGGGTACAAGAGTCAGCCAAAGGACAGGCTTCAAGCAAACTGGAAAACGTTCATCTGGCCCACAGATCATGGATTACCACCTGGGCTCTGAGTGGCAAATCTTA
>NW_017731384.1:2460130-2477161 GCF_001890085.2 Hipposideros armiger
TGAAGAGTCCGGTGTGGGAGGGTTAAGAGCGTCTCTTGTCTCCCACGCCGGCTGCACTGGCTGCACAGCTCTTTGCACTTATTAATTTCCTATCCTTCCAGCCTAGCAACAAGTGAAGTCAGAACCTGCCCCTGTCAGAGGGATAAACTGAGGCGCCGAGAACCAAGGGTCTGCCACTGGGCAAATTCACTCAAACTTGGGTTTTAGAAGGCCGTCAGACACATCTATCCCCGTCCAATCCCAGAAATTGGCTTTAAAAGGAACATTCTCAGCCTCATTCTGGAGGATTTTTACAAGCAGATTCCTAGGTCCCGTCCCAGAACCTCTAATTTTCCATGTCTATAATGGGACTGGGGAAAATATGCATTTTTCAACATCCCTCCCCTGAGGTGATGCTGATGTACATGGTACAACACGTACATATTTCAAGTCCATCATAGTAGTGAAATTCAAATTCAACTGCCAAAAATAAAAATAAACTTTTTTTTTTCCTCAAAATCAGTAATCCAGTTAGGAGACTTGCTAGTTGGGGCTGGAGGTTACCTACTGAGAAAATCAGAACAGTTCCCTGCGTGGGTCTCGCTGAGAACTGAATTTGAAGGGCTGGGATGAAGCAACAAGCCAATCTTGTCCTCTACTCTGTGAAACAATGCTTAAATAACTTAATGGCAAACACGCCCTTCCTCATTGCCATCACCAGGCCCTTCTTGCCCTTTTGGAACTTAATTCCAATACCATCAAGCTCTGCCCACCCTGCCAGCCACATTCCTCTCTCCATCCTGGTATTCCAGACACACATCTGACCCAGAAGTCGCTCCCCTCAACTTCAAGGTTAGCCCCCCTCCACCCAGTCCCTTCTGCAAGGAGTGATTGGCTCCACACAACAACCTGTTTTTGCTGTGATATCTGATGGGTGTTGTGGTTACCGGTACAGCTCCGCACAGTTGATCAGCCTTGTCAGGGTTAGGGCCCTGGGTTGCAGACATCAGCTCCAGAATCACCATTTGCCAACCCTTGGCCTTACCAAAGAAAAAGGACCTCATGTCTCAGCGGGAGAGGGCTCCGGTCGTGGATATCTAGAAATGTGCAAAACGGGCCGTTATCAGTGGAGGAACAGACCAAGGCTCTGCTGGGCAACATCTTAAAAGCCCCACCTCAGGAAGAGGGGTGAGCTTGGGTCCTGGAACGGCGGCATAACTGCAAGCGTCCTTGGAAGCTAGCAGTATGCATCTCAGAGTACCCACCCACCTCTTTGCCCATGCCAAGCCCTACATAAATATTAGGTTAATTAATACATTATCGACCTGACCTCAAACTAGAGGCCAATAAGATCCAATAATGAACATTTAGAAAGAGCCCTTCTTTTTGAAAAGTGAGGAATTTGGATGCTTTGAAAAATAAATAAACATATAATAATAGTAACACTTCTGACCTATTAAGAGGTTACTATGCACCAGACATTATGTCAAGGTCTTTATACATGTTAATTCATTGAAACCTTCCAATAACCCTGTGTGGTAGGTATGATTATTAATTTCTCTGTTTTAAAGATGCAGAAACCGAAGCTCACCGAGGATAGTGATGTGTCTAAGATCACCAAAGAGCCAGCATTCATGACCTTAAGGATCAGGCATCTAACTGCTCTGCTCCAGTGCCTGCCAGAAACAGGATAGATAACTTCAAAAGGCAACAGAAGCAAATATCACTAATCTTCACCAAAAGACAGAATAATATAGCAGCACTGCCTTGGAGTTTAAGTTCCATTGCTCTAACTTATTATCTGTTTGATCTTGAACAAGTTATGTAATGAAAGCTCTTTGAGCCTCACTCAGGTTGCTCATCTATAAAATGGGATAATAACAATTCTGCCTCCTTGGACTGGCATGAAAATCAAATCAAATAAAGAATATAGATATGACTATACATATGTACTTTTGAACTTACAAATGAAAAGGGTGATTTTAGAGCTTGGCATCTGTGACTCATTATAGTGACCTATGACAAAGGTCAGGGTTGTGACACTAAATTCAGATATTGAGTGAGGTTCCTTACTTTGTCCCCCAAGTAGCTGTTTTATGTGTTCAGCATGTACGAAGTGAACTAAAACTTCCCACCTACAATAGAGGTAAGAGTCATAGAAATTCAAGCCCACGTTATTACTCTAGCCTCTGCCCCCCATCTCCCCAACCATCACCCCAATTTCTCTCACAATCCGGGTTTTAGCTTAAGCCTATAAAGGTTCTAGTATATGTGAATTATTCCCAATTATGACATTTCAAGATAATCCCCATTTTCTCACGAAACTCTAAATTGAAAAATGCTCTAAGATTTTTAATTCAATTTTTTTGATACTGGGTTGCATTTTTGAAGGGAGAAATAGTTACAAAGTATGTAAAAACAAAAAAGTTGATTCACTTGTACTTCCAAAAAAATGTTAGGGATCCACTGTGCCACAAGCTGTACCATTAATGAGCAATCACTGAGATCTCAGTAAGTACCAGGTGGTGTGCTAAGTATTGGGGATAGAGATGAAGGTACTTGTAAAAAAGTATAAAAATGGTCAACTTTTGACACTAGATCTAGTAGAGAAAGACCAACAAGTTGATAGACTGCTTTAGGCTTCCACAAATGTAAGCCCAGGAACCATGGGGCACAGAATAGGCACTTGCAACCCCTGGAGAACCCCAATGATGTTTTAGAGGGGACCAGAGGAAGGCTATTAAGAAGAGAAAGCAGAAAAGTGGTTAAAACCCAAGTTAAGCGTGTTGTCACCAAAGGAGAATAGATTGGAGAAGGAGGGAATGGTGAACAACAACATATGCCTCAGAAGGGTCAAGTTAGAAACACTCTGAACAGTATACCTTGGGATTTGAAAATGAGGAGGTTGTTGGGGTCATGGACCAAAATAGTGTAGGTGAGGCTGGAAATCCAGAGGCTCCCTAGAGCTGGGCTGAGGAGAAGAGCTTAGATAAGAGAGTGGAGAAGTTGGGCAGGAGAGGACAGGTGACAGGGTCTCAGGAGGCCCAAGGAGAGAGGGGAGTTGCCAGGGGCAGGAAAAGGGTCTGCTCTTCAGCTGTGAAGAGGTGGATGCAGATAAGAATGGGTGTAGGTGTCGATTCATTCACAGGCTGAGGGCAGGAAGTTGAGGAAATTCCTGCCTGTTAGCTTCTATTTTTCAGCTCTGAAATGAGGAGGAAAGTCATCTCCTGAGAGTGGGTGAGAGGTGATAACAGCAGCTTTGAGGGAAACAGTGAAAAACTGGTAAAGCCACTGAGAGGAATGAAAGAGAGAGCAGCCAGATTGAGAGCGAGGATTCTGGGCAGCCCTGAGGGCCCCAGGACTACAGAGTGGGGTGGATAGCTATCTGGGCTTGGCAGCTGGGCCCACATGTGAAGAATCCAGAGTCAGGAATTTTTATAGGGTCAGGAATGGGAGAAATACAAAACAGTTGAGGGTACTGACCACAGAGGGGGTTGAAGTGATGGATCATGGGGAGAGACAAGGAAATCCAAGGAGAGGGGGTGGACAGGAGGAATATGTGAGGGCAGGAGAGAAGAGCCAGACTTTGTGTCTATTCAGAGTGGGATGGGGGAGGTGAGGTTTTCACAGAACAATTGTGAATGATGACAAGGTCAGGTGTGGTCACAGGATTGTGTTGAGTGTCTTCCCCTCCCCCCAGTTCCTTATGGAGAATGACCTGATACTGTGCAAACTCGGGCACTTTCTGTTCACTCTGCGCACCACCACTGGGTGACTCCGAGATGGTGGGGGTGGGGAGAGCATCATTCTCGGCAGGTTTTCCTTCTAAAATAAAAGCCTGTTAGTAATCAGAAGACTTCCACCATCACTGAGACCTGAGACATCTCTTGTCCCCACTAGAATACATCACCCCTTAAGCAGCAGGAGTGGAGGGGCTACTTGAGGGACGTCTTCAGGGGCTTTAGGGGACGCCTCAACCAGTGGGCTGATGCTCCCGGTGATCATGGAGCAGCAGGCGGCAAGGTGATGTCGGTTATTTACTTTGCTGGTTAGCACAGGAGAGCTGAGGTTATTAAATATAAATGTCTCGAAGCTCTGTCATTCCGAGGGCCGTTGGGGGAATGGTGGCTTCTAATGGATGTGAAGCAGAGCCAGCAAGGAATTTCTAGGCAGAAAGATTGACATGGCCCTCCCTTTCCCTGCTTACTCTGTGCCTTGCCTCTCAGGGCCCTCCCAGCACTTCGCACAGAGAACAAATGCACAGGGCATCAGTTACTCCTCGCTTTCCCTATAACCATGACATCACCCGCCATCCTTGCTGCCTGCCAACCACCAGGCCCTCTAATCCACCCCAGCACAGGAAATTCAATATCCAGCTTGCCCGGAATCACCCTGGAGCACAATTCTAACTCCAGGATGGAGGGTCTGCTGTGCAGCCAACATGTGCTGTCTGCAGCTCTGCCTCTCTCGTCCCCTTAAGTAGCAGGAGTGGGGGTGGGTGGGGGGGAGCTCACCTGGCCGTTTAATGACATATACATTCATCTAAACATAGAAGGAAGTTGTTGTTTTTTAATCTAGAAGAGGTGATTTATATACTCTGACAATAGAGTAGCTAGAAGTCAGTGGGAAATGTCAGCTCCTGACCAGGTTGTTAAATAGAATTGTTTGGAAATAGTGGAATTGCTAGCCTTTGCCATTCCCATGAGGCTACTGTACTCAGCACCTATGTGATTCAGAAGATAAAGAGGGTCTATATTTGGGTGAGAGTTTAGACTAAAAAAATGTTTGCATCTGTTTTGGCCAGGGTTCTCCAGAAAACCGACCTTGAGACAAAAGCTCACGTGTGAATATGTTATGGGGGAGTGTGAGCCCAGGGAGCACACCTGAGGCTCAGGGGCCAAAGCAAGGATGGGAGCAGAGGTGTTTGATAACGTGTTATTGGGGTGGCCACATTCCAGGCTGCTTGATTCGGGGGTCTGAGAAGCCTGGTGGAAGAAAAGCATCTCAGGATCCACCATCTGGGGTGGGGGCGTAAGGGGAAGGCATTTATCCAATTTCTTCTGTCCCCATTGGCGAAAGGCTCTACACAGGGGCCTGAGCCCTGCTTCCAGGATTCACTGGCCTGGCACCCAGTGGGTGTCTACAGAGATGCCCTGGGCGGGAGCTGAGAGGTGCCAGCTGTGGGCCCAAGACAAGACACTGTCAGACTGCACCTGCTGGAAGCTCATAGGAGCACTTACAGAACTGGCCACTACAGCAGTGGTGCATAAGAGGTTTCTGATACAAAGTCCATTCTCAAAAGGGGGAACCTTGCACTACCCCCCTAAAACTGCCATCTTAAGTTGGGATGGAGGGATATAAGATTTCAAATGTCTTTTAATGTTATTATAATCTTCTTTTTAGGGAAGCGGCATTAGGCTAGTGGCTTTGAGGTTGTTTGGACCTGGGTTCAGGTTTTGCCTTTGTCATTTCTGAGCCATGTGACCTTGGAGAGGCTATTGAACCTCCTTGGGCCCCTGTTTCCTCATCTGTAAATCAGAGACATCCACATCATGTGTTCTAGGGAAAATTACTGGCCATGAAGTGTAATGCTTGAAGGAAGACAATGGGGTAATATGCTTAAGCCTTAAACAGGGAAGTGAAAGAAGACATAACATGGCTGTAAAAACCAAAAAAGACTTCTTATATTTCAAAAAACCAAACAGCTTTTATCTACAGTGACTACGTATCTTGGAGTTTCCAGGAAAGCATCAGTTTCAAATAACCTCTCTTGTTGTCCCAATACCCAGACTCATTTCAGAAGTAATTACCCTGATCTTGGACCAGGAAACAGCATTATAGGCATTTCCCACTAAGAAGGGGAAACTTCAGCCCTCTCTTTTTCTCTGCTCCGCCCACCCCTGGAGCGTGGGAAACACAGCTTTTCTTTCCCAAGAGGTTCTTCTATCCAACCTCAGCTAAGGGGGCAGCTTTGTTTGCACAGGTGAGCTCATTAACAGCCAGGTGACTTTCAGGAGAACCAGACACTTGAAGTACAGTGAATGCCACACAGCAGAGGAGGAACCAAAATCCACAGGTGGAGGGCTCCTCCCCAACTGCCCCATCTCCCCCTCCATCCCCCTTAGCATCACGCTCTTTTGCTGGTCCTGTGTGGCCCACCACGGCAGGAAATGGGTTGGGTTTTTCTACCCTGAAAGTGATAGAAGCTGAGTTTAAAATATTAAAAAAAAAAAAAAACAGAAACATAGAAGAAGGAACAAAAAAAACCTCACTCATTTTCTTACCACCTGTTAACAATTGTCAACATTTTGTACATATTTCTCTCTGTTCTTTTTAAAATCATCCTTTGTTTCCTACAGCTGTTATTTTACACTATATACAATTTTGTATTGCCTATTTAAAATTTAACATTGCAACATAATAAGCAGCAGTACTGTATAGGATAAGGGAAAGAAGGGCTTGATTTATAGAGTCAGAGGGGTCTGAGTATTTATCTCTGCTCTGTCGCTTACTAACTGTATGACTTTGGGCACATTATTTATCGTTTCTGAGCCTCGGGTTTGTCATCTATCTAATGAAGATGATAGACACATCCATTATCTGCCACTGCTTTTCTGTGTGGTCCTCTAGACTATAAGCTCTGTGAGCACCAAGCCCCTTCTGATTTGTCCTCTGCTAAATCCCTAGAACTGGCCCTGGTGGATTAAAGATGGCCAAAGACTTGGTCATTCCTCCCATCTAGAGATAGAGCTTATTTCCCTTGGCATCTTGGGCTGGCCTTGTGGGGTAGCCAGCCTCCAAGATCATCCCAATGATCCTTACTTCCTAGTCCTTCCTGCACTTTCATAGTCTCCTACTACCATGAATCAGGGCTGGTCTGTGTGACCAGCAGTAGCTAACTGAAACACCCTATGGCTTCGACCAATGAAATGCAACAGAAGTGGCATTCTGGGACTTCTGAGCCCAGGCCTTAAGAAGACTGACAGCTTCCACTTCCTGGCTCTTGGAAATCAGTCACCATACATGGAGAAGCCCAAGCCACATGTATATATATATATATATATATATATATATATATATATATATATATATATATATATATATGTGTGTGTGTGTGTGTGTGTATATATGTATATGTATATATATATGCACAGACATACACACATACATACACACACACACACACACACACACACACACACATACACACACAATATAAAGAGGCATGCCAGGTGAAAGGCCCAGCTAGTCTCCCAGCCAACAGTCAGCACCTGTGAGTTGGCATCTTGGAGGTTCCAGTTGAGTCTTGCCCCAGATGACCACAGCCTCGGCAATCACCATATAGAGCAAAAGAACCACACAGCTGAGCTCAGTCAACCCACGGAAATGTGAAAGATAAGAAAATGGCTGTTGTTCTAAGCCTCTGAATTTTGGAGTGATGTGCTGTGCAGCAATATTTAAGCACAACACTGGCCCGGCACCTGGCCAATGGGCTCTTGAGAAGTATCTGGTAAATAAATGGATGACCTTAGCTGGGCTTCAGTTTCCTCTTCTATAAAATCACAGAGGTTGGGCCATTCCACCATGCCTTACGTTCTGTGAGCCTCCATCTCTCTATTGTGTTATGGCTGCTTACCTGGCTGCCTGCCACATGGCATCTCTTTACTCTTGTGGGAAGACTCTATGTCTGTGGCATCTCTGTTCCTCACTCTCATGCCTGTACCTTCTTCTGTCTTTCTGCGGCACACACACATGCTCCAGGCACCTGGCCCTAACGAAGCTCTGGCGATTTCAATCATGGGGCTGTGTAACTTGGCAAGAGGAGATTAGCAGAGGCCCTCCATCTCAGACACAGCACCTGCTCAGTTTAGCCAGAGGACATGGAAAACACTCCCAACAGGTCCCCGGGACACACAGGCAAAGAGCAGAACAAACGCGGACTACATTTCACATCTGCCTTCCTCAAGGCTGAGTCCTACAGTTGTCTTTTGGCTAGAAAATGACTGGCCTCTTTTACAGTATCCAGGGCCCACGGCCAAGGTTCCTAAAGTAGGGACAACATCTCCGCTTCTGAGGACTGATGCTCAGCCTCTGGTTTATTAGGTTCCCTTGTTTGCCACAGAGGTGCCATGATTTTATTAGCATGGCCATTTGAGGTGGTAGCTTTCTATCACTCCCATTAAAAAAAAAATTTTTTTTAAAGGACTGGAGAAGTCAGGTAGCTAGCCTGAGGTCACAAATCAAACCCAGCTTACTGGTGGAATTCGAATTGTCTCCCTCCCATTTAATCACTCATCCACTCCACCCTCCTTGCCACTCATGTCACTGAACAACCATGCTGTGACCCATTTAAGTGATTATTCAGAGGAGCAACTGGCCCTTCCTGACTATTAGTCATTATCATCATCATTGTAACCAGTAAGACCTCTCTCATTCAGTTATGAAGGTATCTGTCCCAGACTTTAGAAAGTCACCGAGTTTCCAGAGGCTGGGGAGTTGGGGGTGGGGCCATGATGTTACTCATCTATCCAGCCAGAAAATACTGATTGTCTTCTAGGAGCTCTGCAAGGTGATAGAGACACCGCAGTGAACAAAACCCAGGCCCTGACTGCAAGGAGCTTGCAGTCTAGTGCCAAAGCCTTTCCCCCTTTGTTACAAGTTAGAATGGTGAATATCACACACTCAGGCTCAGCTCATGGTATAGTTTTCAGACGTTCCAGAGCAGAGGAGAAAAACCCAGAGTCTCCCCCTTATGCTCCAGCCTTACCCAACTGCCTGTTTGGCCTCTCGTGGATGCCTGATAATCATCTCCTGTTCAAATTCCTCAAACAGAGCTCTTGGTCTCTGCCCTCCCCCATCTTAGTCAGTGGCACCACTGCCCACCCACTTACTTGCTTGTGTCAAGAACAATGAGCTATTCTTGACTGCATCCTTTCCTGGTCACTTCCAATCCATGAGCAAGTCCTGGTGTAGGCACATCTAAACTCTCTTTCAAATTTGTCTGCGCCTCTCCACAGCTACCATCAGCTTCCGCCTGGACTCTCTCTGCTTTTACCCTCTCTCACTCAGTGTTTCCACTTTAAATTGATAATCGCAGACCTCAAATGGCCATTCAACTCTGGCCAGCAAGCCTGCATTTCCTCAGTAAATTCACTTTCCCACTCTCTGAAATAATGGTGATTGCTCTCGCTTCAGACACTCAACTCCTCCCTCCCCCACTCAGCTGCTGACCTCATTTCATCCTCACCTGGAAATGCAGGCCCAGCCAGACAGAAATCCCCCCATCCTCTCGGCACCAAGTCTACCTATGGCATTTGCATGCATCCCCTCTGTTTCCTGTCCTTGATGCAATCCGAGTCCTAAACTCTTTGGCTTCTGACGAGTTGACTGCTGTAATCATCTCCCTTCTTTCTCCTGCATAATCGATTTCTTCCTCTGGACATACCTTTCCCATCAACACACAAACACGCTCTAGCATCTCTCTTCTGAAAAATCCCCTCCCTCTGGCCTCTCCTATCATCCTCTTTAAGTGGCTCCTGCCACCACTGCTCCCCTGACACTGCTCTTGTCACATCACTGATGACCTCCACTCTGCCAAATCCAGAGGTCACTTCTCTGTCTTATTTGACCCTTACTCAGGCCTTTCCAAAACATATATTGGCTACCTCTCAACTCATCCAAACCAATTCATTCCATTAGTCGGGTGTCTCGTAGTCCCTCCACGCCATGGTGGGAGGGAGACAGCAAGCTTTACCACCCAGGTCACACATTGTTAGTGGTCTGTTTCTTGTCCAGTAGACTGGACTTCAGACGGAACCTCCATCTGTCTATTGGTGCCAGGGAATGTAAGGGTCGGGGGTTGGCCAGGGCAGGTCCTGGGATGTCTGCAACCATCACCAAACAATGTCCCCATGAGCCTGTTCTCTTCACCTTTAACACAGAGCTAGAAATAGAAAACAACACAGTGATATGGGAGGGTGATAGAATTGCTGGTGTTTCTTTTTTCCCCCCTCTCAATGTCCGTTATTGCAGTTCTAATGCTGTTTGGGCAACAGAGAACAGTTGGGCGCCAAGAAATAAAGTGCCTGATAAGATTTGGCCCTCACCTACAAGGGTATTGTCTGTGGGTGGAGTGCCAGGGAGGGGGTATGCGTGGTGGGCAGCGATCCACGGAGGTGACCTGCTGGTGTAGCACTGAAGGACGTGATAGCCCAGGACCTGGCTGGCATTCCTCAAGGCTCCCCGGCAGCTGCGATGGGATCTCAGTGACCTTTTCAAGAGCTTGGCTATTGAATGCATGTATCTGCTATAATTCTGATTAGGGTTTATGCTGACAAGAGTGCTCACGGAGCAACCTGAAAGCTCTTTTCCTTTTCTCCCTTTCTGTAGATCAATCAATATTGAATCAATGTCAAACCCACCTCGGTCTTCTCAGATCTCGTCACCTTTACCAAACTTTTCCTCCTCTAAAGATGAAATTAAGCCCTATCACCCTGGTAACGCTTTTTTTTTTTTCTTGGCCCTGGGTTGTGAATCAGAGTGACCTGGGTCCTTCTGAGCCTATGTATCTTCTTTGTGACGCTTGTCAACGCAGTGATTCAAGCAATTATTAGCATCTCTGTCCTTGGATCGTGAGCTCCAGGAGAGGGGTCAGATCTTGTCCCTCCCTCTTCTCCAAGACGCGGCCCATCATAGGCCCTCAATGAACACTCATTGCTGAAGGAGTGACATCCACTAAGTGAGAGTGAAGAACCCTCCCTGGGCCTGTTGCACCCGAGGAAACACCTCTCTCCGTTCTTCTTTTCACCTCAGACCTTATAGATACGTGTTCTATCCAGCTGAGGTTTGGAAAGACCCTGACTGCCCCCAGCCTTGCCTACCAGAAGGAAAGACAGAAAAAAGTTCCTGTACATTGAGTTAAGATATTTTTAGGCTAGAAACTGCTAGGGTGAGCCAGAGCTCTTGTTCTCACTTCATGGTGGTTTGACAGACATCATTTCTTTCTATGCCTCAGAAGCTTCAAACTGACAGGTCCCATCAAGGGAGGAGAGCAACACCATTAGAAAAAAAGAGGCAAAAACCCTTTCGTCTAAACCCTTAGGATGGAGTCTCTGAGGCCTGGGAAAAGTACATCTATGGTTGAGGGAGGGTGGGGGCCCCAATAACTTTATAGCCAACATCCACTGAACCTAATGAAACCCTGCAGCAGTGGTATTTGCTTAAAAGCGTGAATTCTCGCTGCCTTAGAAGATTTTATTTTTTACATCATACGGAATATATAAGGATAGCTAGAAATTCCTGTTTCTGTGATCAAGTCAGGAAAAAAGGAGGGGGAATGCTCAAGTTTTCTTTCCCTTAAGGACTGCTGAAGACTGAAAAACCAAGACCTACGGAGAGGGGCTCCGTGTTGGTTGCAGTCTTTCCTCAGCCTCCTCTTTTGGGCTTGGCCCACTTGGGGACCAGCTGCACAGAGGCCTGGCTGCTGATGCTAGCAGAACTGGCTAGGGGAGGCCTGTGTGTCCTGGGGAAAGAATGCAGGAGGGTAGATAGAAGGTGTCAGGCCGCAGGAGAAAGTGTGGGGAGGAGGGGAGGGAGGGAAGGGTGTGAGTAGGAGGGGTGTTCACAGAGTGACAAGAGGCATAACTCTCTTTCCTTTTAATGCTGTCACCTCCCCCCCAGGGGGCAGTCTCCAATGCTCAATGTTCACCCATGTCCACAAAACACAAAACAGTTTTCTTTGTAAACTTAAAATGATGGGCGAGTTTCCCCACTCTGACCGGGAACGCTGGACAGTTTCAGAAGCTGAGCAAAGCCGGTACCAAACAATGGCTGAGAAGCATGTGCATGAAATTGTCATAACAGCATTGATTATTAATTCAGGAGAGGATTCTAAGATGTTTAAAGGAGCGAGGGCCAGATCTCGACGTCTCTTTCCAGCTCTATAATCCTATTAAAAATAAATAAAAGCCTTAGCAAAACAAAATCGACTGATATGTTATGGTTTTAGGGAAACCTTATTTCTTGTTTGATAGGGAGAGGGAGTTGAGCAAAACAATTTTAGAAAGCTACTCTTTTTTTTCCTGCCTTTCACACAAATGAGGCAGAGTAGGAATTATGGGTCTGGCTTCTCTTATAGATTACAAATTTTTTATAACTATATTTAAAACTTTTTACCATAGAAAAATTTAAACATATACAAAAGTGGAGAGAATAGCATAATTGACACATGTATAACAATAACCAGCTTTATCAATGATCAACACATGCCTAAACCTTTTTTCTTCAATCTTCTACTCCTCCTTCAACTGGATTATTTTAAAGTAAATTCTAGATAATATTATTCCATTTGTAAATACTTCACTATGTATCTCTAGGGAAGGCTTTTTAAAGAGACATAACCACAATACTACTAGCATGCCTAGATAATGAACAATAATTCCTTAATATCATAAAATATCCAACCAGAGTTTAAGTTTTTCTGAAATTTTATTTTTTCCTATCTGGTGTTGTGTCTTTATCAAGAGCCTGAAACATGTTTAGACTTGATAACTTCACTTCCAGAAATATTTCCTGAACCCAGAAAAAGCTTCGTTCATAAAGATGTTTTCTGCAGCTGGCAGAAATAATGAAATTTGGCTGTAAATTAAATGGACACACTAGGTGAATGGTGAAGTAAGTTATGGTAAAACCCAACGAAAGAGCACTTTTTAGGGAAAGGCAGTGATGTTAGAAGATGTGCTCCACCATTTTCTAACAAGACTTCTTAAGCATCATTTTACTTACAGATAAAATATGGGTAATAATTGTATCCGTGTATTGGGGTAGGCGCTACCATGGTGAGGACTGAATAAAAATGCACATAAAACACTCAGCAGTGTTTGCCTGGTTCCAAGTGAGTCCTTAATATATGGTCACTAAATAATGTACCGCAATAAACATATTTATGAAGAACTTGTAGGAGCATAGAAAATGCTCATAATATCAAGTTTAAACACCATTAAAGAATTGTACTATCATATAACCACAACTATGTAACAAAAAAGTGTCCAGGGTTAATATATCAAAATAAGAGTTTATTGAATGATCCCCACCCCAATCTGCTTTTGTAAAAACAATGCAAGCTCATTGCAGAAAATTTAGAAAGTGTAGAATAGGAAAAAAAAGTAAGATTTGATGAACCAAGAAGAGGGCAATCTTACGATTTTCTTTTTTAAAGTCAGCAATGCCTACCATCACAACTACTTGTCACCCAGCCCGTTAGCACTACCTTGTGGTCAAACTAAGCAACTACTCTTAGGCAAAAACCCAACAAAGAATTAAACTGACAATGGTATAGCTTCAGAAGTAGCATAAATGTCACACTGGGTCTTCTGCCATGGAACTTCCAATCCAAGGTCCATCTCAGTCCATGGGCCCCAGGGGAACCTCACCCATCTCAGAGATAGCCTATGTTCATCCTGAGCCTTTCTGGAAACTTGTCTCTATGTCCAACTTTCAGAGAGTAATCAAGTATTAATACATGCTCCAACATGGTGACCCTTGAAAACATCATGCCAAGTGAAAGAAGCCAGTCACAAATCACCACATACTAAGTCACGAAGAATCACATACTATCTGATCCCATTTACATGAACTGTCCAGAATAGGCAAATCCATAGAGGCAGAAAGTAGATTAATAGCTTCCTAGAGCCAGGGGAGATAGGAAAAATGGGGAATGACTGCCAATGGGTATGGGGTTTCTTTCGGGAGTGATAAAAATGTCCTAAAATTGACTGTGCAGAACTCTGTGACTATACTAAAAATCACTGAGTTGTACACTTTAAAAGGATGAACTATATGGTATGTGAATTATATCTCAATCAGGCTGTTATTAACTATATATACATATATATTTATGGCCATTACCTAGCCTGTGCTCCTGGGCAATGTGGCAAACAAAGATGGATGTGGTGTTAGCTATCTCCCCAATTTAAAATAGAATAATACCAGATGAACTTGGCAGGGAAGGAAGGGTAAGTATGTAACAGGGCCTATAAATAAAACCTTGGCTTTGAGCTCTCAGATGCAAGGTGCTGATTAGGACTGGTTATCTGTAACCCTGCACGAGGCATGGCTTGATCCCAATCTATTTACTAAAGAACAAGTGTGATGCTATGGAGCTAGGAAGGAAGAAAACTCCTCCCATGATGCCAGAAAGATATAATTAAACACATAAATTACACATTCCAGGCTTTGGAGGCATTCATCATGTCACTTTCCACAGACATGCACAGATGAGGTGGTTTGAAGAATTCTATGAATTATTTTGGAAAAGTAAAGGAGGGGTTTCCTCTGGAGTTTTGAGTGCTGTGAGTGGAGAGGGAGAGAAAGAGGACAGGGCTGCACTTCAGCACAACTTTGGGGCAGGGAAGGCTGGAGTGGATTCACAGCCTGGTGGTGCATGGCTAGGGCATGTCCTGTGGGCTCACACAGCAATAGAAATTTTCTTCATCAGCTGCCATGCAAATGTAAGCTCTAGAAAGGCGGAGATTTTTTTGTTTGCTTTGTTCACTGCTGCATCCCTATGGCTGGTGTGCAATAATTTTTTGTGCATGCGTTGAATCAATGAACATTTAAATACTAGAGGATTTGACCAAGATAGAATAATAGGGACCAGCCTGAAGCAACTTAAAAACCAGACAACATATTTGAAACAGTGATTGTCAAGACACTGGCTATCAGGCAGCCAAGGACAGTGATCCTGGAGAGACGAGAAACAAATGAGGTGAGCCCTACGATTCCCCAACTAACTGCCTGGAGAGTTTGCAGGTCATGGTGTGGGCAGGAGGAATCCAGATGGAGCCTGGCAAGGCTCCTTGAATTGAGGAGATGGAGCTGAGTGGTTAGGGCGGCTACTTTGTAGGGCGATGGCCCAGAGAAGGGAGAGCTTCACAAGGGAGAGAGTTCCAGGAATCCACGCAGGGTCCCGCTCAAGTCATCTGCTGAGTACTGAGCAGCACAAACATATGAGAAAACTATCAGAAGCCAGAGAAAGAAGCATTTGAAAGGAGCAGAAAGGACCATCTTTGGAGCTCATACAGAACGAGGAATCATCCATGTTCCTACCAGCCAGAGTGGAAAACCTTGTAATTCACGGGGCATTGGGGCGTTTCCCTCCTTAGTGGGGAAAATGTAGCCCTTGACGAAACACTGCTCTGATCCTGCCTAAAAAAAGCTTAACAGCGAGACTTGAAAGGCCCAAACTGTTCCCAAGCAGCTTAACTGCATCCAAGAACAAAAGTCAAAAATATGTATAGGAATACAAAAATATCCAGCACCCAGAAAGGTGACATTCACAATGTGTATGTAACATTCAGGGTTTGAACAGGGGAGAGAAACATAGGAATTTGGACATGGAAAGTTTAATATAAAGAATTATTAACTATAACAGGGAATTAACTATAAATGAGTAAAGAGAACTCTTAAAGAATATCCTAGGACTGAGGGGAAAACCCAAAGCCGGAATTCAAACTTTAGTGGAGAAGGTGTTGTTGCGCCCATTCGATAGTGGAAATTCATGGGTTCCCTGGGCCAGAGCTGGTCCACAGTTGCTGAGGAAGAAGGGAACTCCACTCTGGGGTGCAGGTGGGTCAGTGTGGTGGGCAGAGAACCATGGGATTGGGGTTGACAAGTAGGAAATCCCCCTGCTGGGGTGCCGAGTAGATCAAAGGTGGAAAACCACTGTGAGGCTTGTGAGAATCTGCCCATGGGGAGCTGTTGAAACTTGGTGGGAAGCTGTCAATGGGATGCGGCAAGAATCTGATGGGGGTGAGTGCCCCTGGACGCCCCCCACCCCCCCACTCCACTGGCAGCCATGTAATCAGAGCTAGAAGCCAACAGAAATAGGTTAGAATAAGGAAGAGAAGCCCCTTTCGCTACAGTGTCCCTCCAGCGCCCCCTACTGACAAAGCTTTAACATGGTGCCAGCTGCAAAGAAGAAATGCTTACAGAGCCCATAATTGACAGTTAACTTACCTCAGGGCAGGCAATGAAGAACAGATTTGGAGCTAAGAGGAAATAAATTGGTAACTGGTATGATCCAGTCTGACATCCAATCAGAAACTATCAGGCATGCAAAGAAGAAGAAAAAAACATGAGGAGAAAAATCAACCAATAGAAATAGACCTAAAAATCACAAAGATAATATAACTAGAAGACAGATATTAAAACAGCTATAATATATCCTATATTCAAGGGGGTGAAGGAAAGGTTGGGCATGCTTGGTAGAGATATTTAGAATATGAAAAAAAGATCCCAGCTGACATTCTAGAGGTGAAAACTACAATGTGTGAGAGAGAAAAAAAACAACCCACGCTGGATGGTATTAATTGCAAATAAGATGCTGCAGAAGAAAAGATGAGTGAAGCTGAATATATAGCAATAGAAACTATCCAAAATGAAACACAGAGGGGAGAAAACAAAACAGAGAAATAAATGAACAGAGTCATCTCCCTGCTTCCCCCACTTCCCTGGGGCAGGAGTGGGAAAGTTTTTTTTTAAGGGACAGATAGTAAATATTTTTAGGCTTCTGGGCCATATGGCTTCTGTTGCAACGACTGCCAATTCAACTGTGCGGGAAAGCAACCACGGACAATGTGTAACAAACGGGCATGTCTGTGTTCCAATAAAACTTTATAAAAACAGGTAGTCAGGGGCCGGCCAAGTGGCACATTGGTTAAGAGCTGGCTTGGGACGCCAGCTCTGAGCAGCAGGGCCCCGGTTCGGATCTCACATGAGGGCCAGTGACACTGCCCTCTACAGCTAAGATGATGAGCAGCTGCTCGACCTGGAGCTGGGCTATGACGATGGCGTAGGCTGCAGCCCCTGCTGCAGTGGGCTGCCATAAGCCACCATGTGTGGCCGGCAGCCAGCGTGAGTGGCCAGCTTCTGGTGTGAGCTGCCGTGAGTTGCCGTGAGTGGCCATCCAGAGGCCGGCGACCGATCTGCCTCACCCGGGAAGAGCACAATGATAATACCAACATGGGCCAGTGAAGTGACGTCCTTCACAACTAG
>NW_017731384.1:2481706-2484946 GCF_001890085.2 Hipposideros armiger
GCCAACGCTGTGAGCACCCGTCACATCATCTGTTTTCCTGGGCTTATGTGGCTTGTGTGTTTCCCTAGAAGAGCTTCTCCCTCTCCCTCTCCCTCCCCTCTCCCCTCTCCCCTCTCCCCTGTCCCCTCTCCCTCTAGTCTTTGAGTTTCCTCTTCCCCAGAGGACAGGTCCCATCACTTTAAATGCTCACAGGGCAGGGAGGGGCCGGCAGTCAAGCACCTGGAATGTGGCTCAAAGCTCAGTGTTCTTAGTTGTCGTATTTCCCATTTTCTCTCTTTCTGCCTCCATCTCACTCTGGCAAACAAGGGTGGCCCTGGCAGAACTTCTCAAAGTCTGGGCCCACCTGCACCTGAGGGAGAAGCCCTGCTGAGCCAGCTCATTGGTCTTAGAATGGAAGAGGCCACAACTCCCTCCCCTGTGCCCAAGGAGGGGAGGGTGTCCAGGAGCTCCAGTGGGTTTGGGAAAGAGAAGTTTCCAGGGGGAGGGCACAGTGCCTGACCAAGCCCATGGACACTAGCCATTCAAATGTTAAATGTGTTGCTCCTCTCACCAGCAGTTCCCAGGTTAGAAAACTTATTCAGAGGATACTCATACATGTGCATGATGCTCTTTGCAAGGACTTTCCCTGATGTTTGCAACTGGGGAAAAAACCCCCCAAGAAACAAGCCTATTAATGAACAACTGGTTAAAAGATTGAAGGCCCTTCCATATTTGGGATATCAGGTAGTTGCCCCAGGCAGTTAAAAATAATGAGGCAAAAAACAGGAAAAGAAAGGGGAGGCTGGCTGGCTCAGGTGGTTAGAGCGCAGGCTCATAACACCAAGGTGACCAGTTCGATTCCCACATGGGCCAAGGAGCTGCGCCCTCCACAACTAGATTGAAGACGACTACCTGACTTGGAGCTGATGAGTCCTGGAAAAACACACTGTTCCCCAGTAAAATTTCTTTAAAAAAAGGAAGAAAGAAAGAAAAGTGAAAAAGACAAACCTGTATAAATGATAGGAAAATATCTACTATTAAATGAAAACAGCAGGCAGAAGGAAAATATGTTCAAAGGATCCCATTTATATAAAAGGAAATGCTTATTTTATTCGCCCAACATTTAATGAGGACCTATTACATGCCAGGCACCGTGGATAAAAAGGCATACCACACACAGCCCCCACCCTCGTGGGACGCACGTAGCCAGGGTTTGTAATGACACAGAAACAAGACTGAAAAAGACTGTTCACACCGGTTATTCCTAGGCAGGTGTATGGGAGCAGAAACAGGATTTTCATGGGGGTTTTCCTGTCTTACTCTACAATAAGTATGCGTTGTGTTCGTAATTTAAAATAATACACAATGAGGAAACTAAATAAGTGGGAAAAACAAAAATGGAGCCCATGAGACAGCCAGGGCCTGAGACACTGGTCTGAGCCTGCTTTCCCCACTTCCACTCCTGTCTCAGCCTGAGAGCTAGGACACCATCACTTCAGCTTGAGAGCTAGGACACCATCACTTCCCATGGGGTCAAAGGTGTGATCTTTAATTTCTCAAGAAAAAGAAACAAAACAGAACCATCGTGGGGGAAGTTTCAAGGTCACCCCAGCTGTTACAGGTCCCAGGCCTCTTAAGTAGTTCTTTGCCAAGATGATAGCTCTGCCTTTTTAACTGCGAAAAATTTCAAGCCTTTGGAAAAGTCACAAGAAATAGTACAATGAACCCTTGTATAGCCTTCACCTAGATTTCACTAGTTGTCAACATCTTGCCCATTTGTTTTCTGTCTCTCTCTCTCTTTCTATATATTAATTTGAATTTTTGCTGAATCGTTTGAAAGGTAGCTACAGACATCATGACGCGTTATTCCTAATACTGAGAATGAAGACATCCTACATAACCACAGTATATTATCATACTTGGGAAACTTAACATTAACATTATCCTAATATCTAATATACATTTCATATTTAAATTTTCTCAAGTGGCCCAATAATGTCCTTTAATAGCTTCTTTTTTAAAAAAGGTCTGGGATCCAATCCAGGATCACATGTTACATTTAGTTGTCCAGCCTCTTTAGTCCTCCTTTAATCTAGAACAGTTCCTCACCCCATATGGGCCTTTTCTGACATGAAGACACTTGAAGAGGCCAAGCCAATTGTGTTAAAACTTCAATTACTTTAAATACCATACTTGAGTTCTTCGCGTCCTAGAAATGTACGTAAACTTTCTCTTGCCACCATTAGGTGGCGCGCTCGATAGGCGCTGGCCCTTAAAAGTCCTTGTGAAAGGGCACTTGAAGGCACGCAAACCCGTCTTGTCTGGATCAGATAAGCTAAGGCTTTTCTTTGGTAGAGCATATGATGTTAGAAATGCCTGTATAAAGGTGGTATCGTTTTCAGCATGTTCTCATATATGATTCATAATCATATTGTTCATAAGAATTCTGACTCAGTAGGATTGGGGTGGGTCCTAAGATTCTTCAGTTGTGGGGTAAGGGTGGTTGTGCTGCTGCTGCTGGTCTGCAGACCACATTTTGAGGAGCAGGGTATTAGAACAAGCATATGAAGAAACACATCCATTTACAATTAAACAACTTTTGTTTTTATATCATAATCAGCAGTGAAGCTACTCCTGCTGCTCTCCCCCTACCTCCCTCCCTCCACCCCCTCCTTCCTTCCTTCCTTCCACCTGGGCCCTTTGGCCTCCTTGCTCTGTACCTTAGGGCTTTTGCTTTAGGTGCTCCCTCTGTCTGGAAAGCTCTTTTCCTAGACAGCCTTCTGCTTGGCTGACACCCTTGGCTCCCTCAAGCCTTGCTCAAATCTCACTTCTTAATGAAGCCAGCCCAGACCATCCTATTGAGTACTGACACCTGTCCCTCTCTCTGCTTCTGATTCCCTTTCAACCTGCTTGATCCTTTCCCCCATAGCCCTCACCACCTCCTCATGTACTGTATAAGCTATTTATTATGCTTATTATTTCTGTCTCTCCCTGCTAGAATCTAAGCTCCATGAGGATAGAGATTTTTGTCTCTTTTCTCACCGGTACATCCCAAATACCTAAAACAGTGCCTGGCACACAGTAGGTGCACACGAGAATATTCATACACCTTAATGGGACCTTCAAGATAAGGGAGCCCAATCCCCTTATTTTCTTGATGAAGAAATGAGCTCCCTGTCTTTGGACAAGATAAAGACTTGCCCAAGATCAATCACATAGGCTATAGGAACATTGTCTCTAGTCTTTTATTTATTTTTTTTT
>NW_017731384.1:2491186-2495635 GCF_001890085.2 Hipposideros armiger
TGTCCCAGTCTAACTGACATTCTCCTCTCAACTTTCACTCCCCAGGGCCTTGAAGGATAGCTAGCAGACAAGTGAATTTATTTAGCTGTTGTGTTAAAAAAAAAAAAAAAAAAAAGGCTCCCAAAAGATATCCACATCCTAACCCCTGGAACCTGTAAATGTGACCTTATATGGAAAAAGCGTCTTTGCCGATGTGATAAAGGAATTTGAGATGCGGAAATTATCCTGGTTTATCCGGGTGGGACCTAAATGCCATCACAAGGTATCTTATAAGATAGGAGCAGAAGGAGATTTGAGGATGCTGGTGCTGGAGTGATGTAGCCACAAGTGAAGGAATGCCGGCAGCCCCCAGAAGCTACAGGAGGTAAGGAAGAGGTTCTCCTCTAGGGCCTTCGAAGGGATCGCGGCCCTGATGACACTGTGACTTCCACTTAGTGATACTGATTTTGGACTTCTGGTCTCCAGAACTAAGAGAGGGGGAAACAATGGGTGTTGCTTTAAGCCATGCAGTGTGTGCTGATTTATTACAGTAGCCCTAGGAAACCAATACAACCATGTAGCAATTATCTGCAATAATTATCTGTGATCATCAGTACAGTCAAATGGCCTGCCTCCCTCCTGATTAACAGGTTTAGAGGTGGGTTAAAGGAGGCTTTCGGGGTCCTGTGCCTTAATCCATAGCAGGCCGCCTGGGAACAGAAAGACAGCCCAGCCAAAGAAATGGATGGAGCCCTGGCTAGGTAGTCAGGAGATGGCGTGAAGTCCCACTCTGCCCTCCTTACTGAGAGTTTCCCGACAAGTCCCAGCCTTGGTTTCCTTACTGTAAAACTCCCAAACTGGGGGAAAGGAGGAGGTTTTCTTCCTGCTGCCAGCGCTCTTAAGCTTAAAGAAAATGCCGATGAGAACATTCATACAAACCTGTGCTACCTTTGGGGCTGGGAGCCTCCCAGTAGCTCTCAGATTCCACCACTGGAGGCCACCCTGCTTTGAGTTTTAGGACTAACAATAATGATAATAGGAGCAGCTAAACTTTACTGCACACCTACTATGTGCCAGGTGCTGATTTTTGTCCTTTGCCAGAGACACGTGGAAATAGGACCGTGGGGCTTGCGCTTGGAAATGGGACAGAATCAGAAAGGCCTGAGCTGGAATCACATACCTGCCACAGTTAGCAATGTGACCCTAGGGTAAGTGACTTAGCCTTTCTAAGCATCAGTAAGCTCACCTTCAAAATGGTGCTGCCTTGAGTTATCTTCCTGGGAGGTCACCGAGGATCAGGTTTAAGCAAAATGAGTGGCACGGTCCTCTTGTTACAGTTTGTTCTTTATAACGAGCAGTGAACTCATGGTGAACACACGCGTTCATAAGGGGGTGTGCTGAAATTTCTCAGTGTGAAAATGTCTAAGTGCCAATGGCGTCCATCCAAAAAAGAGCACTTCCACTCCCGCCCCCACCCCATAGCTCTGGAACTACAGACTCTTTCTACTATGACAGCACCTAGACACACACACACACACACACACACACACACACACACGGTAATTTGCAGGCAACAGCTGAGCAACTAATTTTCCCACCTAAAATTTATTCTTCCTTCTTTTGTTTTTATAGGCTGAGGCAAAGACACAATAAAAAACCCTCTGAGCCTGGCACAGAAAAACAACATGAAATGCAATTTGAAACTGGGAGTAATCACTGTGTCTACAATTCTAAAAAAATAAATCAATCAAGGAGTAGCTTTTAGAGCCAGTCTTCAGTCATGCAGAAGTGTCTGCGTTAGAAAGAGAAGGCTACACACAGCCAGCATATCATTGTTTTCCTCCCTCAAATGTTGTTCTGCCTCGACTTTCTATCCTGGTTAAAGGCCCTACCAACTCCCAGACCCTCTGGTCCAAGACCCAGAGATGCTCTCAATATCCCCCTCCTCACTCCATCAAGTCATCCAGCCCTGCTACTGCTTGAAAACAACAACAGCAATAAAGTGTGTGTTGGCTGGTGGGGAAGGTGCTGGTGGTAGGTCTGTGGTTGAAGAAATTTAGGACATGCTTCCACTTCTGCCCTGTCTTAAAGAATCCCTGGCATATTAATGTATTAAAGTCTTCGATGCATCCTGCAATTAAAAAAACAAAAAGATCAGTGTAATGCAAATGTTGGTCTGTCTTCAGTGCTTGGAGTAAATCATAGGCAAAAAGAAGGGGAAAAACATTACATTCAAAGTTCCATTAAAGTGGAAATTGTGACATTAAAAAAAAACAAAACAAAAAAAGAACACTTTAACCTAGAGTTTTCCAAAGGCATTATGCCATGGAACCCTTTTGCGCTGAGTATCCATCACAGTGTACAGGGAGACTGGCGTTCCTTGGCACACAGTCTGGAAACCACTGGCCTTTTGGCTCAATTGCAGGTCCCCAGCCTAGCACCCAAGCCCCTGAGCTGGGCTGGCCAGCCCGCCCGCCTCTCCAGTTACACCTCCTCTTGTGTCTTATGTCAACCTTCTGCGCCAGCCACACCTCACTGCTCACATTTCCTCAAGCATGCCAGGGTGTTCAGGCCTCCCTGCCTCTGAGTAAGCTGTTTCCTCAGCCTGGAATGCCGTTCCCTCCTTCCCTCCAGAGAGTAGCTGAAATGGCTCCTGTGCTGGAAGCAGTTTCCCACAGCTTCTAATCAGAGCTGATTACTCCCTCCATCGGACCAGCCCTGTACCTAGCACTTCCCCGGAGTATAGCATGGCTCTCGATGTATATTGATGAATGTTTATTTCACACGCTATCCCCTGTTGTAGGCTGTGAATTTCTCAAAGGACAGACTATGGTTTCTTTATGACAGAATCAACGACAAGCACAGGGCCTGGTACACAATAAGTGTTTGCCAGTTGAACGTCCTATTGTCTTCTGCCCTATTTTCTTAATACATTTTTCTCATAGAAGTAATTCATGCCCATTATTAGATTTGAATATATATATTGGGCTGGCCAAGTGGCTCAGTGGTTAAGAGCTCACTCAAGAGTGCGAGCTCTGAGCAACAGAGGTTCGAATCCCAGCCCCAGCTGAGCTGCTGCTGAGCTGCCAACATGTGGCAGGACGGCTCAGCTAAAAAAAAAAAAAGTAAAAAAAAAATATATATATATTTAAAGAAGAAATCCCATAATTCTAGAGGGATCGGGTGAATGATTCTCAAATGGGTGTTAGCATAAGAATAACTTGTGTGAGCTTGTTAAAAACAGAGTTCCTATCAATAGATGGTTGGATAAAGAAGAAGTGGTATATTCACACAATGGACTATTACTCAGACATAAAAAAGAATGCAATGTTACCATTTGCCACAACATGGATGGACCTAGAGGATATTATGCTAAGTGAAATAAGTCAGACGGAGAAAGACAAATACCATACCATTTCACCTATATGTGGAATCCAAGAAAACAAAAATAGACAAACAAAACAGCAACACATTAATAGATACAGAGAACAAACTGATGATTGCCAGATGGGAGGGGCATTGGGGGGCTGGGTCAAAAAGGTGAAGGGATTAAGAAGTACAAATTGGTAGTTACAAAACAGAGGGATGTTGAGTATAGCATAGGGAATATAGTCAATAATATTGCAACAACTATTTATGGTGTCAGGTGGGTATTAGACTTATCGGGGGATCACTTCATAAGGTATATAAATGGCTAACCACTATGTTGTGTACCTGAAACTAATATAATATTGAATGTCAACAGTAATTCAAAATTTTAAAAAATAGATGCTCAAATCTCAGCCATGCCACCCAGCCTCTGGCCTAGTATGCGCATGTGCATGTGTGTTTAATAAATTTCCAGTGGATTCTAAAACGCATCCATCATTAAGGGTCACTGCTTAGGTGATTCCCAATATTTTTGTGATGAACACCTTTGTACATAAACCTGTCCGTGGTGCTACTGGGTTGTTGGAAAAATCATGACGTATTTTTTTTCTGTTTTTCACTGCAAAAATGCGTCATGAATTTTTCGACAACCCAATATTTATTGCTCAGGATGGGTTCCTAGAAATAAAATTATTAAGCCAAAGGGCAGGAAGGTTTTTTAAGGCTCTTGGAACAGTTATTCTTCAGAAAGACTGTGCCAGTCCCCTCTCCCACCAGCAGCTTATGAGGATGCTTGTCTCATCACACCCCCATAATTATGGCCACTTTGGACAAGAAAGAATACAAGAATAGTGGCTATTAAATGTGAAAGAAAAATTGCCTAGCTGGGTGATTTTTTAAGAGGGACATTTAGCAAGCTTTTGATGTATAATTACTGTTTCAGCAAGCCTAGGAACGCACAGAGTCATTATCTTCTTTTTGCGCGTTGTTGGTAATTTTGCCAACGCTGTGAGCACCCGTCACATCATCTGTTTTCCTGGGCTTATGTGGCTTGTGTGTTTCCCTAGAAGAGCTTCTCCCTCTCCCTCTCCCTCTCCCTCT
>NW_017731384.1:2499230-2503819 GCF_001890085.2 Hipposideros armiger
ACGGTAGCCCATGGCAACCCACTGCCACAGGGGCTGCAGCCTACGCCGTCGCCGGCGACTCACAGCAGCCCAGCTCCAGGCTGAGCTGTTGTTCAGCATCTTAGCTGCGGAGGCAGTGTCACTGGCCCTCATATGTGGGATCCGAACCGGGGCTCTCTGGCGTCCCAAGGCAGCTCTTAACCAACACGCCACTCAGCCGGCCCTGTCCCTATTCTTTTAAATGAATATAATCAAAAGCAGGACTTTTTCTGCCAGTTAGTTTTTAAGCTACAATTTTAATTTTTCTTATTTGTGTTAGGCCTTTTTCAAAAAGGATCTGAAGTAGCTGACGAGATTAAAGGTCACGTAAAATGGAACCATTAGGAATCAAAATGGAAGAGATATCATCTAAAGGAAGAGGGAGTCCACGTAACAGGCACTTGAAAGTATTTAATCACTCTGATGGGTTGCTGAATTTGGCTCTAAATTCTTTGGCAGCTGAGTTAAACCGGAAGCACGTGGAACTGAAAAGTGTTGTCTGATTTAAGAAAGCCTGAGGACTCAGCAGGAACTGGCCTCCAGGAGGCACTGGTGCAGGAGAACTCTGTGTAACATCCATGGGCCCCAAATTGGCCAACGTTTACAAAAAAATCCCAAGTCATGGCCAAAGAACGCGATCCTTTTATCTGCGAAGACTAAGAGTATAACATCACAGCTCATGATGGCTCTTACGGTTCAAGTGAATTCTATTCTGATGTTTTAACTAAAAATAAAGATGAAAACTAGAGAATCTAGAAAAATACATAGTTCAACATGTCTAGGAATATCTTTTACAAATATCTGATGTCTTCAATCTTTGATGAACATTGAACCACAGGCAATTCATGGATAGGGTTTTCACATGTTCATCAAATACTTCATTAGTTTTTACCATAAACGTTTTCCTTTGTCCACTTCCCCACACGGTACTCCTGAGGCCCAGCTATCTCTAGGACAGCAAGGGAAGCTATTTTTGTTTCTTCAAGTTGCATGAAGTATTTGCAAGGGTTTAACATGTGTCCAAAAGAGAGAAACAGCACATTTGGTAAATTCACCTCTTCTGGCCACTAGGTAGTTGTCCTCCACCGGTGTGCAGGGACAATTCCTCTGTGTTCTAATGATATTTTTCAAAACCCAGTTCTTTTACAAAGGCTCTGATACCCAACAATATATCTGAATAAGTGACAATACACATTTTCTTATAGAGCCCTTGTCTTTTTTGTTTGTTTGTCTTTAATTTAAAGATTTCTCAAGGCATTTTTTTCTGCCTGGTACACTTAATTTTTTTTTTCTTTTGTGGTAAAATACACATAACAAAATTTACCATTTTAACCATTTTTAAGTATATGGTTCAGTATTAAATACATTCACATTGTTGTACAACCATCACCACCATCCATCTTTATAACTCTTTTCATCTTGCAAAATTAAACATTAAAACAATTGCCATTAAACAATAACCCCAACTCTCCCCTTTTCAGCCCCTGGCAACCACCCTTCTACTTTCTGTTTCTGTCTCTGATTTTGGATACTCTAAGTACCTCATATAAATGAAATCACGTACTATTTGTCTTTTTGTGACTGGCTTATTTCACTTAGCCTAATGTCCTCAAGGTTGTCCATGTTGTAGCATGTGTCAGAATTTCCTTCCTCTTTAAGGCTGAATAATATTCTACTGTATATGGATATACCACATTTTGGTTATCCATTCATCTGTTGATGGACACTTGGGTTGCTTCCACCTTTTGGCTATTGGGAATAATGCTGCTGTGAATATAGGTATAGAAATATCTGTTTGAAACCCAGCTGTCAATTTCTTTGGATATATACCCAAAAATGGAATTGCTGGATCATAAGATAATTCAATTTCTAATTTTTTTGAGGAACCACCATACTTGTTTCCACAGCAACTGTACAGTTGGTGTACATTCCCACCAATAGTGTACAAGGGCTCTAATTTCTCCACATCCTTGCCAACATTTGTTATTTTCTGTTTTTTTCTTTTTTATAGTAGCCTTGCTAATGTGCATGAGGTGGTATCTCATTATGATTTTGATTTTCATTTCCCTAATGATTAGTGATGTTGAGTATCTTTTCATGTGCTTATCGGCCATTTGTATTTCCTATTTGTAAATGTCTATTCAAGCCCTTTGCTCACTTTGGAATCAAGTTGTTTGGTTTTTTTTGTTGTTGAGTTCTCTCTATATTTTGGATATATGATTTGCAAATATTTTAATATATATATTTCTCAAGGTATTTTTTCTGGGGTTTTTTTTTTTGGCTTATAAACAACAGAGATTTATTTCACACAGTACTAGAGGCTGGAAATCTGAGATCAAGGTGCCAGCATTGTCAGGTGAGGGCCCTCTCCTAGGTCACAGACCTACATGGTGGAAGGCACACTATGTGGTGCACTTTTAAACAGAAATCACAGTGACCATGTCTTCGACTGAGCCCCCGCTGCACTCGGTCTCTGCCCATCACACAGGCATCACACACACGGAATGTTCTTTCTCAGAAGGATCCCAGAGAGAACTAATAACGCACTGTACCTCAGCGAATGGCCTTGCCACAGGTGGAACCACCACCTGCCTCACATCTAAATCCTCTGGGCCATTCCTAAATAATCAAAGCTTCGGATTAGCTAAATCTGCAAATGCCAAAGGTTCTACTGAAATGATCGCAGTCCAAAGCTTCACGATAAAGAGAAAAGCTTCCCCTTTTGCCATTTTGTTCATCTTCAGCTAACCCTGCCAGAGAAGCAACCTGGAAAATGAGCTCGTTGTGGCTCAGGGACTCACACTTTCAATTAATGGCCGGTGGTGTGACAGAGCTTCTAGAACCCATGTCAGATTCTGGCTCAGGGTTTGTCCTCACCTTGGAAGGCACTAAAATTCAGTCTTTTTCCTTTTTCTAGGACCCAGTCCCGGGCTCCTTCAAAGTCCCAATAGTTGGCGGTTTCTTCACGCTGTGAATTCTGGCTCAAGCCAGCCAAGCCCTTAGCAGGGGAGTGTTGGTTGTACCAGAAACAAATGGAATAGTTTCTGGCACTAGCCAAACCTTCCTGTGCCAAGAAGTTCCAGGAAAACTAGCACATCCTAGGATTGGAGGAAGTTAGGCAGCAACAGGGGACTTTTTCCTAATGAATCCAATAAAGCCTTGGAAAAATAATCTACCAAAGGTCAAATATAGATAGAAAACAACTTTGCAGGTTTTTGGAGACATTTTTTTCCCCCTAGAGACAGAAAAATAACAAATATTCCATGCATTGGTTCTCAAAACAAATAACTGAACATAACCCATGTATAAATATAAGAAATATATAAGCTTCAGTTCTGTATTATGACCAATTAACTGGGGGTGGGGGGAGATAGGGGAAAGATAAACTGGAGGAGAAAAAGGAAGGGAAATGAGGAAGCCGAGAAAGGATGAGAGGGAGGGAGAACTTTGAAGAACATCAGAGAAAGAAACACAATATTTTCAGAAGAAGAGACACAAAATACAAGAGAGCAAAGTACAGTGAGAGACTGAGCGTGCTCAAAAGATTGTAATTTAAAGGTAAATCACCGTTGTCATCCTTTTCCACGTACGTGAGCATCTTAGGAACACAGCAAGTCAGAGCTGCAAGGACAGGCGCTCATCTTGTCCAATTCCTTCCGTACTGAGTTAAATAGCGTCTGTCCCACTCCACCCTCCACCCCAAATTCATGATTACCTGGAACCTCAGAATGTGAGCTTATTTGGAAATAGAGTCTTTGTAGCTATCATTAGTTAAGATGAGGTCATACTGGATGGAGTAGGGTGGATCTTAAATCCAATGACTGGTGTCTTCATGAGAAGGCCATGTGAAGGAACAGACATATACATATGAAAGAAGGCCATGAGACAACAAAAGCAGGGTGACAGTGATGCTGTGCAAGGCAAGGGACACCAAGAATTAGCCAGCAACCACCAGAAGCTAGAAGAAGCAAGGAAGAATTCTTCCCTGAGACCTGGGAGGGACCATGGCACTGCCGACAACTTAATTTCAGATTTCTGACCTCCAGAAACTGGGGGAGAATCAATTTCAGTGGTTTTAAGTCAGAGTTTCTGGTCATTTGTTATGGCAGCCCTAAGAAACGAATACACCTTTGTTTGCAGAAAGACCCTAGGATGTGTGATGTCTCCATGGTCACAGAAGCAACTGGTGGCCAATCTTCTATTCCAACTTGCTTTTCACTTTCTTTAAGAATTCTTTGGGCCAGCTGAGTGGCGCAATGGTTAAGAGCTGGCTTGGGACGCCAGAGGGCCCCGGTTCAGATGCCACATATGAGGGCCAGTGACACTACCCTCTACAGCTAAGATGCTGAACAGCAGCTCAACCTGGAGCTGGGCTGCTGTGACTTGCCGGCGACGGCGTAGGCCGCAGCCCCTGCTGCAGTGGGTTGCCATGGGCTACCGTATGTAGCCAGCAGCCAGCAGCCAGCATGAGTGGCCAGCAGCTGCTGTGAGCGGCCGTCCAGAAGCCGGAGACTGATCTGCCTCACCTGGGAAGAGCGCAATGATGGTGCCAACTTGGGCCAGTAAAGCAA
>NW_017731384.1:2506049-2511600 GCF_001890085.2 Hipposideros armiger
TTTTATGACTGATATTCAACAATAAAATATTCTATAAAATTAAAAAAACAGAGAGAGTATGTGATCTTGTGAACTATCCTGTAATCCAGTCCCCACCTTGCTTTCTCCCACCTTCATGTGATCTTCCTTAATTCCAAATGCATAAAAGAAGCTGCAAAACTGTTACTCTCTGGAGCATTTGAGATCTTGCTCCCCAGCATATGTCATCAATTTGGCTTAACGAAACTCTTATAAAAATTCTCCACAGGTTTGGACGTTTCTAACGTGGACACCTCAAATAGCCGTGTGGGCAAACATCTCCCTCTGGTTCACCTTTTCTCTTGGGCCACATGGTGTAAGCAAGGGCCACACCTGGCCTGTGGCATAGGTTTTTCTCTCCATGCTAATGACACTGGTGGAGAGTCTTAAAAACAACTGCTTAGGAGCTGAGTTCTTGGTGAGCAACTTTCAGGGACCCTCTCCTAATACTCTCAAAAACTGAGGCAGGCCCATGGGAGTCTGGCAGAATTTCCCAGGGGACAATGGTGGCTTTTTGACGAGGACTAATTGACTCCTAGGGCTGGAAGGGACCTGGGGCTAATAGGCTGTCTTCCTGCTAGTCCTGGAGAACATCATTCTCTCTCCCTTGCCTCAGGGCCTTAGCACAAGTACCAGCTTTGTCAGCCATGCTCCTCACCCCACCTTTTCCACCTGGTATCCTCTACCTGCCCCCAGATCTTTGGTTACACATAACTTTCTCTTACACACTTTCCCTGGTTCCCCAAAGTCTGTTAGGGGCCTCTTCCCTGTGCCCCCAACTGCTTTGAATTTCTCTATCACAGCAGCTGTCCCACTGTTGTAATTGGCTCTTTATTCATCTGTATCTCTACAGGATTGTATGTTCCAGGAGAGCAGGGGCCATGTGATTTTTATAATCTTATTACCAATAATATCAGGAAACAGTGAATGATGAATACAAGCTTGTCAGATGAAATGATTCCCGGGACTTACCGTGACTGACGCCATCTTCAAAGCAAGCTGACCACAGGTTCACCCTGGGAGGAGTGTGCCTGTATCACCTGAAGGGAATACTTTTGCATAGATAAGTGGGCCCATTGAGCTGTTTTCTGCTTTGGATTTTACAGCTCTTAACAAGCATGTGCATGCTATTTGGCTACATATAACAAGCCCTATCCCTTTTTGGGTGCGGAGATTTGGTGTCTTGCTGTCACCCAAGGTGCTGCTTCTGTCTGTAAGTTGCCTGAATAAACTCTTGATATGATTCTGGAGTTGTCAGCTTCTTTCTTTGGTCTCTTGGGCCGAGGAAAATTTCCCAACAGAGTTTGTTGAGTAAATAAATGAATAACCAGCTGGTGCAATGCAGTGTTTCTCACCCTTGGCACTATTGGCGTTTTGGATTTGATAACTGTTGTTAAGGGGGACGGTCCTGTGCTTTGGAGGATATTTAGCAGCATCCCTGGCTTCTACCCACCAGAAGCCAATAGCACCCCCATTCAGGTGTGGCAACTAAAAATGTCTCCAGATACTGCCCAGTGACCCCTGGGAGGCAAAATCACCCTGGTAGAAAACCACTGCTCTAATGAATGGATGTTGGCTTTGGAGTCACTTTGCCCATCTTGAGTCTATGTCAGGGAGTGAGAGTTCAGTTAATCAGTTTATACTGATGGAAGTCCCAGTATATGCTCAGGAAGTGGTTGGCTGACCTCTTATAGCTCCTCAGCCGAAGGATAAAATTCCACCACGCCTTTGCTACGGTGTGTTTGAAGTCCTTTAAAGACTTGTTACAATGTGAAAACATGAGAGGGCGCTCTAACAAGTTCCTCTGCCAAGAAAAATGGCCTCTCCCAGAAATGGTGACTGAATACTCAAGCAATGAGCTCAGGTTTAGATACTTGGTGATGCTATCCGGTTAGGACAGTTGAGCTAGGATCCTGGGTTCAGAGGGATCTTTAGTTATTAAATCTATGAAAGATCCCTGTGTGCGTGGCTTCCTCCAAGAAACATAGACAGAGGGGATAATTAAAAACCTACTTATGCTCCATAAATGTCATAGCAGTAAGAAGAGGGTCTTCTCAGCTTCCATGGCAATGGCCCTGCTTTGGTGGCAGCAAGGGACCAAGAAGTTGATCGGGGGAGCTCTGGCCTCTCCCCAAATCCTCAACTATCAGTAACTATCAGACATCAAGGTCGTTAGAGATCATCTAATCCAGCTGTTCTCAACCTGTGGGTGGCGACCCCTTTGGGGGTCGAACGACCCTTTCACAGGGGTCGCCTAAGACCATCGGAAAACAAAAAGATATTTACATTACAATTCATAACAGTAGTAAAATTACAGTTATAGAGTAGCAACGAAAATAATTTTATGGTTGGGGGTCACCACAACATGAGGAACTGTATTAAGGGGTCGCGGCATTAGGAAGGTTGAGAACCGCTGATCTAATCCTTTGCCTCCAGCCTGAGTGCATGGCCCCCAAAACTGAGAAACTGTATGACATTTTTGTCATACAACTTTGTGTGTTACAATTTTGTGTGTATGGCTTTAATCACATTTTCAAAGGAGTCTAAACCCTCTGCATGTTAAAAACCGTTACCCTGTATCTCATTTTAAAGGTGAAGAGTCTGAAGCTCAGAAGCTAAGAGGCTCCTTCAATTTTCTGCAGCTGGAATCTGGCAGAGTCAGGACACACTCAGATCTCCCTCTGCCTTCAGGCCCAGTGGTGTGGGGTTCTGCTGGGGAACCCAGCCTGTGGGGCAGTGAGGTCACTGGGGAGCTTGGGTCCCAAGGCTTACAGGAGTGGGAGGGTGCTTTGCCAGTAGGGTTGCCAGATAAAATATAGGATCCTAGTTAAATCTGAATTTCAGATCAATGAATAGTTTTATACTATAAGTATATACCAAGCATTACATGGGATATGCTTATACTCAACTATTCATTGATTTGAAATTCAAATTTAACTGGGTATCCTGGGTTTGGGCAGTTTGTTAGTTTTTTGCTCACTCTGACAACCCTATCTGCCAGGGACAGCCTAGGGGTCTTCACCCCGGAAGCAAACACGGAAGCACCAGCCAGTGGATATGAATGACTCAGTGTCTGAGACTCAGGCTACCTCTGGCCCTGACTTCAATGAAGGATATAGAGGCTCTCGGCCAGCTGATGAGACCTGTGACTTCACTCTGTGACTTCAGCAGGCCTGCGGAGACCTTGAGCCCTACAGATATCCTATATGCATATGGCCTCTCGGAAGATGACATGTCACAGGTCTGTGAAGAGTAAAAATCAAATTTATTTAATACAACTCCCCTCAGTGTCCCTGCAGCTGTGTCACTGAGGTGAATGAAAGAAGCGGTCTCTGTTAGGTATGCCCACTAGTGAAATTCCACTGCAAAATGGCTGCAGCCCCTCGTCCACTCACTCAAGACACCATCAGAAACACCTTAAAATCTCAGGAAACCATTTCTTTAGCAAGGAATAAATAAAAAATATTAGTAAGAAAAATATGCATTTCATTTTTCTATTAAAAATAATATTTGCTGTAGGCAACCATCTTCCTGTCTTTCAGCCTTCAGCATGGTAGAGGAAAAGAAAGAAAGAGTATAGAAAAACAACTTAAGAACATCTGTGCTTTGTCCAACTTCATTTCCTATTTTGTGCATATCCCGGAATGAACCTCACGTTGTCTTCACATTGACATTTCAATGGGGTCGCTCCCAAGCAGCTTTGTTTTCCCATTTGTGGTGGGCAAGGTCATAGAGGGGACAGGGGGCAGCTGTCTGGTCAGTGCAGTGCACTTCCGAGGGACAGGACTACCCAGAACCACAGGCTTTTGAAGGACCAAAGGCAAAGAGAAAAACTAGCCCCGAAGCCAGGCCATTCGCTAGAAGTGATTGACTANCCTGGGAAGAGCGCAATGATGGTGCCAACTTGGGCCAGTAAAGCAACATCCTCCACAACCAGACTGAAGAACGAAAGGACAGTAACTTGTCTGTTTCCCTTCCCCCAATTCCCCAGCGCTGTTCCTATCCCCACAATTCCCCAATTAAAAAAAAATCTTTAAAAAAAAAAAAAAAAGAATCCTATTGCAACAACATGGATGGACCTACAGGGTATTAAGCTAAGTGAAATAAGTCAGACTGAGAAAGACAAATACCATAGGGTCTCACTTATATGCGGAATCTAAAGAACACAATAAACAAACAAAAGAAACAGGCCCTTGATACAGAGAACAAACTGATGGGTGTCAGATGGGAGAGGGGTTGGGGGCCTGGGTGAGAAATGTGAAGGGATTAAGAAGAACAAATTGGTAGTTTCAAGAGAGTCATGGGGATGTAATGGTGCAGTATGGGAATAGTCAATAATATCATAAAAACTATGTATGGTGTCCAATGAGTACTAGACTTATCGGGGGGATCACTTCATAAATTATATAAATGTCTAACCCCTGTGCTGTACACCTGAAAATAATATACAATAATATTGAATATCAACTATAGTTAAAAAAAAAAGTCACAGGGATATATAGTACAGTAAATAAAAAAGGGGGGATACTAAGTATTATATCAAATAAATTAACACCAGTCCTAAAATATGTATATGAAGAGGAATTGATTGCCCAAACTATGTGTTAAAAACTAGAAGAATAAAAAATAATTGTATTTGCTTTCCAGCATCCTTCATTCTCTGTGAACATGGAAATAATTTTTCTCTTCTATTGTCAAAGTTCATTTTGAAATAAAGATTAATTTCCCATTGCATTACGAAATCAAAGGAAGAGGCAATTCAGGCTTTAAAAATACTTTGGACTATGACGTTTTTCAATAAATTAACTGCTTATTCCTTTCTTATTCCAAAACAGTTGAATAGCTTATTACTTTTGAGAGATGAAGGCTCTTTTTA
The DNA here is from genome assembly GCF_001890085.2 of Hipposideros armiger. Lineage (NCBI taxonomy): Eukaryota > Metazoa > Chordata > Mammalia > Chiroptera > Hipposideridae > Hipposideros > Hipposideros armiger. The sequence continues at coordinate 2,510,944 of NW_017731384.1, forward strand.
ACATAGAAATCACCATTTATTTCTTTATTCTTTTTTTTTTCCAAAGCAATTTTTTCAAGACAAGCCCAGTCCTGCTGGGGATACTGGACTTAAAACTATCCATGCAGCAGACCCTTTGATATGAAATGGGTTAGCCACTCTTTTGGGGTTTTCACCTGACATCAAATCATGTGGAGCATACATGAGTTTTTATTTCATAGTTCTTAACCCTTTTTTGGATCATGTTTCTGTGAAACTGATAACAGCTATGGACTCTCTCCCAGAAAACCGTGTACTCTCACACCTTTTGGCACCTACTCTCAGGAGGTTCGCAGACACCATGCCCTGCCCCCAACCCCCACTCTGTGGACCCCAGCTGTGGAGACTGTCCACTGTGAATGAAAAAAAGGGATTCTACAGAAGGTACCTTCTGATCATAAATGCCTAACTGAGCAGGTCATGGTGGGTAGTCATGCCCCAAACATATAATTTCTTTACTAAAAGGCTTATCTTTGCCTCAAGCCAGTCCTATCCATTGTTTCTGTGCATTTAGGTCAGGGGTTGGCAAACTGCGGCTTGCGAGCCACATGTGGCTCCACCCCTGGAAGAGCCAATCCTGTCCCTCACAACAATTTAAAAATTATTCGAGAACCATAAATATATTTTTACAAATAAGGA
>NW_017731384.1:2514120-2557443 GCF_001890085.2 Hipposideros armiger
GTTTCTGTGTATGAGCGTATTTGGAAAAGTTCTTTATCTCTGTATAAGACAAAATATTCAAGTTTCAAAATATTCCGATGGCCTGCTGACCCTGAATCTCCTCCTGCTGCTCTCCACTCCCAAGGATTCTCCAACTCGGTGGGAGGTGGGCTGTGTGGGAGATTAACCAGCCCTTCTGCATCTCTTTATACCCAACAAAAATGTAGTAAAATGTCTTTAAGAACTGGCGGCTTGACCTGAGGACTCTCTATGTTCAGTGAGAGCAGGGCAGGTTCAGAAATAAGTGCACAGAGCTCTTGGAATCAGGAATCATCTGCTCTTCCTGTAGTGTGGGTGTCCCCCCATGGAGGAGCGTCCGCGTTTGCAGTTTTAAGTTCCATCCAGGGAGCCTTCCGTTCTCTGTAGTGACAGGAGACAAGACAAGGTGTGGTCATACCCTTCAGGACTGAAGACTGGCCTGGTGGAAAGATGTGCAAAATTGCAGATAGCATTCCTTAAAGGAATTCCAAAGCAGTGCTGTCATCTGTTGGTACCCCCTGTCCTGTGGGGGTAGCTCCCACCCACACTCATTTCTCCCTCTCTCTGTGCCTGCTCTGTAGGGCCTGCAGCATCTACTCCCCATGTACACACTAGACTATCAACCAGCTTCCTCAGCACCCACTGTGTGCTCAGCACTATGTCCCATGGGTGTGACACTTACCACAGAGGAAGATTAGTCAAGTTAAGACACCTGGCTGCTTGCTCCAGCTCTACCTCTAATATGAGATGGACCTTCTCTAGGTCTGCTTTTATATTTCAGAAATGAAGGACTGAACTCAAATGATCAAACTTAAATGTCTTAAAATTATATGATTCTGCCTTTAAAAGGAATAAAATTCTGATAGGAACAAATCTTGTGTGATTCCACCTATATGAGGTACCCAGAGTATTCAAATTTATAGAGACAAATAGAACAGTGGTTTCCAGGGGCCGGGGGTAGGGGGAAGAGGGAGTTAGCGTTAAATAGAGTTTTGGTTTGGAATAATGAAAAAGTTCTGTGGGTGGATGGTGGTGATGATTGCATAACAATATGAATGTACTTAATGTCACTGAACTGTACACTTAAAAATGGTTAAAACGGTAAATTTTATGTTGTATATGTTTCGTGACAAAAACAAACAAAAAAACAAGGTTTCATATGCCATCTTGTAGTGTTCCCTAACTGCTTCATGTGGTATTTATGTAACCTACCCATCCATCAGTGATTGGACCCCAATCTGACCCAGGCACTGTCACCTATGCTGAGGATGCAAGAACCTGCCTCCCCCTCAATTTTATATCCTAGCAATTATTGACAAACAACCCCACTATGAAGTAGAAAGTGGAAGAGGTCCTAACAAACTGTAGAAGGAGTTCAGAGGCGGTGAAAGGACTGTAGCTGGGTGGTGAGGGAATCACAGAAGGCTTTGGGGAAGTGACTTTGGAGCCAACCTCCAAGGTGGAGAGGATTTTGACAAATGGATGGAGCGAGGGGGCAAGAGTGGAGCATGCTGGGAAATACTGGAGCGTAGAGGGGCCCTGGGTAATGGTGAGCCCCAAAGAGCAGGCAGCATCTGAGTCTATGGCTCTGGGCCCTCCATGCACACAGGGCACCTGCTGCAGGTAGGACTCAGGGAGGCAGGAGCAGAAGTGGTGGGGATTAGCCTTGGGAACTCCGTGGCCACGCTGGTTGGCTCCCTGACCAAGAGGCTGAGCTAGAATCCCTGCTTTGTCCTGACCCTGTCGGGACTGAGGAGGTTCTTGGAACAGGATGCAGGTCTGAGGGGCTCCAGCCGGAAGCCCAAGTCTCTGCCTCCTCCTTTGCCAGGAGAGACTCTGGTAAGCGGGCCAAGAGAGCTGTGTTAGCCCCAGGGAGCTGGAGGCCCACCAGCCTTGGTAGCCACCCTCATCCCATTTCTTCTGCTCTACTGGAGGGGTGACCTTGGTGTCCAGCCTTTCTGCAGGTTCCAGACAAAGTCCTTCCCTAGACACCTCTGATCTTCCTCTGTGAGGGAAGCAAGTGCTTGGGGAGCTACTGTAGGACCAGCATCCACAGTCAGGAAGGGCTGGGCCACAGTCAACTCTGCCTTGGGGATTTTCAAGTGTGGACGAAAAGAGGGGCCACGTACTACACCTGACAAGCTCAGTGGGGGCCAGCGTGGCGGGGCCTACAAACTCAGAGACTGAAATTAACCACATAGGATGGTCTGAACATAAAAATTCCTAACTAAAATCGGCTCATGGCAAGTAGTTATATCCTGGGCCTGTGGCTTTCTTGACAAAGATCACTCTTTACCTTAAGTGAGCCTGTCTATTGTCTTTGTGCATCTAAGATAACATACCCTTAGAATGTCAGAGTAATCCCTTTTTTGGACCCCTCAGGGCAGAACCCACTGCAGCAGAGCACAGGACCACAAACCCTTCATTGTTATCTTGTTCCCCAAATACCATCTCTATGCGCTGTGAATGTTAATTATTAACTATTCTGTACCCACCAATGTAAAAGAAGTATGTGTCTCTCTGTTTTACCTTTTATCCAATCCCAGAGATTTTTCCGCTTTGCTTTCTCCCGCCTCCCTAATCTACCACCAATGAATTTTCGTGCAACCTCCTTTCCATCGCCTCCTCTGATTCTAATGTATAAAATAAGCTGCAGGACTGCCATTCTCTGGAGCATTTTCTCAAGCTGTTGAGACGTTGCTTCCTGGCAACTGTTGTCAGTGTGGCTCAAATAAACTCATTAAAATTCTCTACAGGTTTGGACGTTTCTTACGTTGACGGAAGTAAAGGTTAAAACGCTCACATCTGAGGCCTGTGCTTAAATCAGAGGCCAGCGGTCAGCCACCGAAGTACAGCCATGAAATCAACCCACTTTCTGGCCAGAGCGTGGTACAAGGCTGTCAAAGGTCGTTTTGCTTCTAACACCCCCAGGATCTCCAGCTTCTAGCATGTGCCCCTTATGAGCACTTCCAATAAACCAGGTCTGTGCTAGGTGCTCATTTAATTCTGGCAACAACCAGGTGAGGGGGTTTTAAAACCAATGATTTACAGACGAGGAAACAGAGGCCCTGAGAGGTTAGGAAATCTGCCCAAAGTGACATGGCTAATAAATGTGTAATAAGGGAAAAGTCAAGTTTTAATGTGGGTCTCTGCTTCCTAACGCAAAGCCTGGCTGTGGTTGAATCCGGTGCCTTGGGTAAGCAACTGCTCCACTCCCCTCATGTGACAGGGGCATTTCAAGGCCACGTCAAGTAAGTCCCCTATCCATGCCCCATACTGGCCAGAGTGTTTGATGAAAAGAACTGTAGAATAATCAACCAGCTTTTATGCAGTAGTTTGCAGTTTGCAAAGTACTTTGCACGTGTTTCTCATTTAACCCTGAAGACACTCCTCATAGGTAGCTATTATTGTGTTTGTTGTCATCATCTCCACTTTACAGATTGGGAAGCTTAGGCTGCAGGGAGACAGGATCACCCGAAAGATGGCTGGAATACTAGATCTCACACTCCAGTCTTGATCAGAATTCTGGGCAGTTCCCACTGCAGCCCAACTGCCTGCTGGCTCCCAGCAGGGAAGGAGATGAGCTGTACATAGGAGTTGCCCTTTTCTCAGTAAGGAAGCAGAGTTCTTTCCAAGATCTCGAGACCCAGGCTAGTCTAGATTCACCCCCTTTCGTTTAAGTACGGGGTGTTCTCGTTCACGTTATCTGTCTGCCTTGGCCACAAACACAATTTATAAACAAGGCAAAAATGGCAGAGGAAAATGAAGTCAGAATGTGCCATTGAAGTGAGTCAAACAATACTAAATTAGTATTTGGCTAAGTGGCTATCTCATTGTTAAGATATTTCCTCCAATATGTTTTCAGAAGCAACAGCCATTAAACAACTGGGAATGATTGCCAGGTTTGATTTCAGGAAGGAAATCCCCTCCCATTTCCTTACTGGGCAATTCAGTTAATTTTCTCCTGACCCTCACCAGCTGATTATTAGGGAAGCTATACCTATTTCTTTTACAAACAAAATGCATTTCATTAAAGATTCAAAATTCCTTCCCAACGGCTAGGAGCCTCTGTGTTCCTGCCAAAAGTCTTCAGTATTTTGGAGAGCAGGACCAGCCATGGGTGGGCACTCAGAAACATCCTGGGAGCAGACTTTTGGGCCCACCGGCCAGTTTCTGGGGAAAGGGAAAGTTCTGTCTGTCCTAGGGCTCAGAGCCTTTGTCCAGAGAGACTTTTTGGATTGAAGACAAAGTAAATAAGTTGGTCCTGCAGGTCCAGCAGATCTGCCTTGGGAGGACACAGTCATGTTTATTGCAATGGAGAATGTCTCTTTATCTGGGTCCCACACTGCCCGTGGAACAACGTTCTCACTTTCCACTCGCTAGAGGCCATGATGGCTGGGACAATGACATCGCTTTTTGGAGGGAGTCTTGTGTCATGTACTAGCTGGGGAGCCTGGAGACTTAGATTCTAGTCCTAGCTCTGCTATTAACTAGCTTGGTGACCCTGGGCAAACTGTTCTGCCAATTCAGGCCTGTTTTCGCCTATCAATTGGGCTCCTTGCCCTTCCAATGCAACAGTCTTTGATTTCAGAAGTCTGGGTGGGTTGAGGCTAGAAAAAGACATTCATTTCATTCCTCTTTTCCTTAAATTGATAGCTTTTCTCCATAAAAAGAATGTCAATGGCTTCCTGTCTGTCAAAGGCATAATGAGTTCTGTTTTACAAGAATTCAGACTCAGGCAAAACAAAGGAAGCCCAGGGCCCCACTGGAAAGGCTACCAGCAATCTTGCTGAAAGTTCTTTCCAGGCCTTAAAGAAGCAGTTTGTGAGGCAAATCCCTCGCCACTTAAGATGCCAGCTGCCCAGTTAGTTAACTCTTGCACTGCTGGGTGGTTCATAAAAAGGTTGGGAGTACGAAGATTCGGTGGAGAGGAATGAGTCTTTGCAAAATTTGAACTTGGACTTCTACATTACTTTTAAACATCCCCACATGCCAAGTAGCAGCTTCCTAAATTCTCTGTCCTACAGAACGAAACCTCCTAATGAGGCATTCAGTCCTTTCCGTGCAAGCCCTGGGTTACCTTTCCCCGTCACTTGTCACTTCACTGTCGCTCTCTTCTCCTCCCATTCTGAGCTGCTTGAAACTGCTCCATCCCTCACACCTTTGCTCCTGCCCATCTTTCTGCCTGGTCCCTGCTGTAATCCGACTCCTTCTTCATGCCCATCCAAATGACCCCTTCCTTGGTGATGAGACCATTAATCAGGCAGAATGAAGCCCCTCTCTTCTGTTTCTGTGGTCCTTGGTGTGGCTGTTATCCCCTTGCTTTCTCATCAGTGATAACTCATCTGAGCCCCTCCCTGGCTCAGGAACCTTGAGTGTCGCCTGCAGCAGAGGACCTGTTGTGTAGTGTAGGAGTGAGTGGCATAGGCTCTAAGAGTTGAAATGAGCTGTGAGATGCCCCACTCATCCAATCATATCCCTCCCCTCCCCCCAATCTGCCTTACTTCCCAGGCTTGAACACTGGACTAGGAGGAAATATCTACTTTGCCTGTTTGCAGCTAACTGCCCTAGATTCCCAGTCCTCTGGGGGGACTTCCAGGGTCTCCCCTCTTCCGTGGGCTGAGATGTAATGATGGAAACAGTGGGAGGGAATATCTGAAATCACAACTGGCTTGGAAAACCTGGCTAGCCTGATGACCAATCTGCACCAGCCCGGGCCTCCTGATCTAAAACATATGAGGTCAGGGCCGGCTGAGTGGCTCAGTTGGTTAAGAGCTCGCTCAAGAGTTTGAGCTCTGAGCAACAGTGGTTCGAGTCAGCCCGAGCTGAGCAGCCGTGAGCTGCCAACAGGTGGCGGGATGGCTCAGCTAAAAAAAAAAATAAAAAATAAAAAAATAAAAAAAAATAAAAAAAAACATATGAGGTCAGTGCAGGGGTGTAATTAGTGGGAATGCAGAATCTGGGTGAGTCTAGAAATACAGTAAAACCTTGGATTGCGAGTAACCTGGCTTGTGAATGTTCCACAAGACGAGCAAACATTTCTAATACATTTTAACTTGGTAAACGAGCGATGTCTTGCAATATGAGTAGTTTGTTTCCAGAACAAATTATGCTCGCAAACCAAGGCATTACTGTATTTCACGTTCAATAGATTTAAAAGAAAAAGAAGGGTATAAAATGTGTACTTACAGAATATCTGTTTCCCATGAAATCTGTAAAACAAAGGACAACAGGGAGATGAGCAATATAAAACAAGCATGTTAGGCTCCCTGCACCCCAACATCTCGGGTTGAGCCCATGAAGGAAAGGGGGGATGATAGAAGGAGATGCCAGACCCGCAACCTTGCTGGGTGCCCAGGTTTATGGCTCCTTTGTCCAGATAGTTTCCCCCTGGGCCCTGTAGCTCCATGTGACAAGCATATAATGTCCCTGGCAGCTCACTTGACATTTTAAAAAACTAAAAAAAAGACATTAGTACCACCTGTTATTGTAAGGAACTGAAAACTAGAGAAAAGTGGAAGGTAGCAAATAAAAAGTATCTCTGGTTCCCCTCTTCAAACCCTGTTGATACTTTTGTCTTCCTGTCATTTTCTGCTAGGAGTGGACTTTCTTTTGGAGTTATAATTATACAGTATATACCATTTTCTAGCTTATCTTCTTCACTTAACATGATTTTATAAACATTTTCTGGAAACTTCTTAAACATCATTGTTAGCAGCTGCATAATAACCACTGAATGGATCTGTAACTGTTTACTTAACCAATTCCTTACTTTAAAAAATTAGGTTCTTTCCAAGTTTTTGCTATTTTAAACAATGCTGCCAGTATCCCTTTTAGGAGCAGAGCGATTTCCATATTTTGTATTAGTTTGTCGATTCCAAGGAGTGGGATCATTGGAGCAGAAGGTATAAGCATTACTGACTTGCTTGGCATGTATGACCCAAGTGCTGTCTGAAGGGCAGGGCCGCCACTTCCCCTTCCCTTGGGAGCCTCATCTCAACTGTCTGGAAATCACACCATCTTCTTGCCAGAGTGCATGCTGGGATGGTTTGGCCTGGCCAGGCTGCAATGATGAAAATAGCCCTCGCCAAATATCAGGAAGATGAGAGTGAATGTGAGAACAGGAGACACTGCGTTGAGGTATACTACATTAGGCAGAGATGCTTTTCACTACAAGAGGCAAGAGAGAGAGGTAGGGCTTGCCCCATTGGGCAGGACCAGGCCCCCACGAACAGCAGAGTTTCTGAATGGGCAGTGGCCCACATGTTGGAGCTGATTCTCATGGACTATGGGCATAGACATGAAGACCGAGAAGACATAGGATCTCTTGCTACCTGGGGAAGGCTCCGAGAGAAGATGTAGGTATTGGGGGGTGGTTGCCATTCGTGAAGCAGGTGGGGCCTCAGTCTTACTGGAGGGAAGCTCTCCAAGGGTCCTCAGTTTCTACCCAGCCACTCAAGCTCAAACCCAATCCCTTCTGAATCTCAGGCAGTCTCAGGGCCCATCTGTCACACCCCTTCTATTTCTTTCTCTAATTTAAAAATATCCTGTTTCCACAAGTCCACTTCCCCCTCGAACCCTGTCTTATCACAGCTCCATTGTGTGTCCCCTCTAGAGGGAACAGGGCCAAAAGTTCCTAAGGGGCCCCCTTCTGTCCTGGCTGGGCCAGAGGCAGACGTCAACGGCCAGATGGATGAATCAGCCCAACCACGAAGTCCAGCCATTGTGTAAACTTCCACACATTGAGTGAGCCTAGGCAGCACCCCACCCCCACCCCAAATCTGACCTGGGAGGACCTGAAAGACCCCATGCTTCCTGCTTCCCCACAAAGCCCCAAGTGCTTTGGAATGGGGCACAAGAGGGAAAGAGCCTCAGACTGTGTTTCCTAAAGCAATCTGAACACAAAATACTAAAACATGAGTATGCTGATAATATTGATGGAATACCAAGTTTGTGCACACTTGTAGCTTTCTTTTTGGTGATAGAGGAACCACCCCAAAAACGGAATCTGGAGGGCAGTATTCAGGTTGTTTTTTGTTTGTTTGTTTTCTCATGGAGTCCTTTTTGAATCCTCTTGAATTCTAAGCCTGGGTTGCTCTGGGCTTTGCAGGATGGATGGGGGACTGGCCTTCAAGAGCTCTTGTCTCCCTCCCAGAGGGAGCACAGCACAGATACCCTCTGTTCTTTTTTCTCGATGACCAGCTACTCTTGGTATACTGGATTTCTCCCCCTTGGGAAACATCTGGAAGTTTGAATTCCAGGCAAAGAGAAAGCAGGCGGTGGAGTCTGAGTGAGCAGATACTTAGATGGGAAGGTGGACCCTTGTCTGAACCAAAAGATATAGGTTAGTGTCTGGAGCAGGACTTGGCATCTTTGCCTAGGGCCCTGAATGGTCAGGTGGGATGTAATCAGGACACCTCCCAAGGTGGGCCCAGGGCATCTAAAGAGGAAAACCAGCTTCCTATTGGAAGACTCACAGGAGGTGAATCCTTCTAAGCCAGGGTTTCTCAACTCTGGCACTATTGACATTCTGGTATGGATACTTCTTTGTTTGGGGGATTGTCTATACATTGTAAGATGTTTAGCAGCATCCCTGGCCTCCACCCATTAAATGCAGTAGCACCCCTCCCAACACCCACAACCAAAAATGTCTCTAGGCATTGCCAGATGTCTCCTGCATTGAGAATCACTGCTCTAAGCTGTGGAAATCTCATCCAGACCTGAGTTCTTGCACAGGGAAGAATTTGACTGTGTTGCCGATTGTAATAAACCACTTTACCCTTCTGTTTTTAAAGTCCAGTGTAAATATGTCAATAGGTTTTGCTTCGGATGACCTGCAAGCCATTTTATCAGGTACTTGCAAAATAAGCTGGAGCACTATAAAACGTCAAGTGCTGAATCAGAGTAAAGATGTCAACTTTCCTGACCAGAAATAGCAGTTCACACAGGCTCAGCCAGGCCATGGACAGCCATGTGTTTACAGAGAGGCTCCCTACCCAGCTATCCTTTCTCTTTTTGTCCTTGTCACTAGGAGAGCACTAAGAGAACTAGGGGGAGGAAAAGAAAATGAAATTGTTCTTTGGATTAGCTGGCACCAGTCACAGGAGGAAGTCAATGACAGATGAGAAGAGAGGTGTGTGTGGTGGGGGTGGGGTGGGTGGAGTGGGTTTGATTCCAGGTCACCCAGCCACCCAGAGCACCAAAGCGATCAACAGGGCCTGGGAGGAAGCCACCATCTAAATCAGGAGAACTCAGGTGAGTAACAGATCATCTCGCATAAATTCTGAGGTTCCGGGGGATAGGAGTAAACTGGGTCTTGTTATGTGTTAAGAGAGAAAGGTATCAAACTGTAACCTGAACTGTTTTCTTTAAACACTTACCCCTTAGGACCACCTATATTACTGCTTAATAAGAAACATAAAACAGACTGATTTTTCCCATTTCTGGTAAGCCAAATCATAAGCCATCACTCAAGTTGCTGTTGCTGACTGGGATTTGCAAATCATTGAAAAGGGAATAAGAACTTTAGAAAATCTCAACTTGCAAATCTAAATTATGAGGAAATCATCAGCGTGTTCTCCATTCTCCTAAGAAAGTTGAAGGGTACAGAGCTGCAAAAGCTCTCAATTTGAATTCTTTCTGATGTAATTTTCCTAGTTTTGACAAGTTCTAGTTTCTTCCCTAACATATAGCAAGAATCATAAACAGTTGGAAAGGAAAAAACTCAAAGAGCAAGAGGTTACCTTGCCTTAGACTAAGAGTTAATTGCTGGGACAAGAAGATATTAGCTTAGCTACTTGTCAACATAATAGTGGGCTCCGAACAAAACAGCAGACTTGTATGACCATGGCCAGGACCCAGCAGGAGTTAACTGATATGAAAGAAATGCTCCCTCTTCCTCCCCATTTAAAATATCCCACCTGTGCATCACAGCCCTTCCTTACCCACCCCAGGGCCACACCTCTCCCAAGGATGATCTGAGATGATCACTCTGTAGCGAATCCACACGGGCCTGGGGCATTTTGTTGAGAATTACTGAGAAAACTAACTCCCGAGGGAGAAGTGAGGGCTGGGGGGTGGGGGGGTCAAGTCATATAATCCGGTAAGGGCAGAGCTGAGACCAAACCCCAGGTCTCCCTATCCTACTTAGGGGGTTTTCCATTAGGTTCACAGTACAAAGAACCACGCAGACCGGACTCCAGCCAATATGAATGCAGCAGAAACACAGTACGTTGGCCCCTGAGATCCATGACTTAATTCAGATTTGAAGGGAAATCTCAGGCAAATATCTATGGGGTCTTGGAGTCAAGGGTGGGTAAAGGATTAGGATTGGCTCCAGGGGACCCAGGGAAGTGACTGGCTCCCCTCTCCCCACCAATATGATCAGAGGGAAATGCTTCTGGGCTGACCAAGGCATAAACAAATAACCTTCGGTTCCAGGACACTGAGACTCTCTGAATGTCATAATTGGAAGGCAACTTAAGATCATTCTTTCAACCACCTCCTTTGACAGATGAAAAAGCTGAGTTTAGTCAAATTTACAGAGACACAAAGTAGCACGGCTGTTGCCAGGGGCTGGAGAGAGTAGGGAGTTATTGTTTAATAGCTCTGAGGTTTCAGTTTGGGAAGATAAAAAACTTCTGGAGATGGATGGATGGTGGTGATGGCTGTATAATATTGTGAATGTACCGAATGCCTCTGAAATGTACATTCACAAGTGATTAAGATGGCAAGTGTTAGGTATATTTTATCACAGTTGAAGAAAAAAAAAAAAAAAGCTGAAGTCAAGATTGCTAAGACCTGGTGCCTCCACAGCCTCCAGGCCCCCCTGACAATCCTCAGCCAGCAGCCCCAGCACTCCCCAGGACACCGGGTCGTACCCAGAGCCCCGCCCTGGGGCTGCTCCTTGGAGGCAGGCCTGCCTCATGCCCTTTTGCTTATCGAGAGGAGCAGTTTTCCTTTGTATCACTCAGGGGAGAAAAGGGGTAGAAGAGCCAGAACTACGCCCTGGCGAGCCATTTCCCAAAATAGCCAGCCCTGAAGTGCAGCTGGTTGGAAGAGGTTGGGAACTGAGAAATTAAGATGGGGAAGAATAAAAAATTAAGAAGGAAAGGTTAGATATGACGCAGTCTGCTCACTGACCTATTCAGGGAACCAGCTCCCCACGAGGGTCCTTATTTTATTGAGTCAGTCCTCCCCTTCACACACACACACACACACACACACACACACACACACACACACACACACACAGGTTTCTGGGTTATCTCTACTGGCCAACCCTGAGTGATCTGGTACAATCAGAAGGGAACTGAGAGCATCTAGAAGATGATTCTGAACGTGAGGTCCCCAGACCAGCAGTAGTAGCAGCATGTGGGAATTGATCAGAAATGCAAATTCTCAGCCCCACTCCAAACCTACTGAATTGGAAATGCAGGAGGTGGTGCCAAGCCACCTGTATTTGAACAAACCTGGAGAGCCCTCAATCTACCTTTAAGCTCACGCCCCTCATTTCACAGAGAAGGTAGGTGAGGTCCCGAGAGGTTCCATGCCTCCCCCTGGGTCACCCAGACCATACCAGACTGTTACTCTCAACTTCTAAAGGAGGCAGAGTTAAATCCTCTAATTAAGCTGGTGATAATGTGGAAACCAAACACAGACAGCTGGAAAAGGGAGAAGCATGTAGTCAACTGGTTTGGCAACACGGAGAAGGCTACGAAAGGGCACCACTCTACAGCCAGGCTCCCTGCGTTCAAATTCCTGCTCTGCCACTGCTGGGGACCTTGGGACCAGGATGAGTTATTTAACCCCTGGTCCCATTTCCCCATCTGTAGAGCGGGAGTAATAATACAGCCTCCATCAGCCCTCTGATGATTTTGAGGACTAAATGAGTGTAGGACAGTAAGAGGACAAGACAGAAAAGAGGAATCAACCAAGGCCTACAGCCTCCTCCCCTGGAGTAGCAGCTGCACGGGAAACACTCGGGAACTCTCGGCTTCCAGGACGGAAACCTCCTAGGAGGCGGAGGCGCTGGCTTTCGCAGAAGCACTATGGTTTTGGCTATAAGACCCAGGGCTCACTTTTCCCTCAACCCCTAAGCAGGAGCCAGCTGCTAGGTTAGAGAGCAGGTCCCAGAGGGAACCCAAGTGCCAACCGACCCCTGATGGCCCAGATGGCACAGTGCGAGTGTCCTGGCTTGGGAGTTGGGAAATGGCTCTAGTCCCCTGCCCTGAGCAAAGCTCTGAGCTCTCTAGGGCTCCAGTTCCTCTTGTGTTTTTCAGCTAAAATAGAGTGAATGCTCACTGCTGGTAGGGATACCACACTGCATGCTTGGGGCGATGAGCACCATCTCCCCCCTGACCCCATCTCATCCCCTTTGCTCATTTAGTCCCATCTTCATTTAACAGTTGAAGAAACTGAGTCTCAGAGCAATGAGGCATCTCGGTCAAAGTCACACAGCTGCTAAGTGGCAGCACCAGGACAGGGGCTCGGATGTGTCCTAGCAAAACAGGGCTCTCCACCGCCTTGAATCACTTCAGGGTTTGGGCTCTATGGTGCTTGTGGTTCATTCCAGCCCAAGGCCAGAGGTGGCGGTTAGGTTGAATGGCCTCGGCACTAAGAGCTCAGGCATCTAGAACCAGCTTTCTGACCGCGAGAGAACCACTTGAACAGCTGCCCTAAAGCTGATGCAGGAAATCAGAACATGCCACCCCGAAATATGCCACTTTGGCATGAGGATGATTTTGAGCTGGGAGCAAATGAGAATTCACAGATGCAGAAGGAAGGCTTTCCCCCAGAATTTCCCTTATTTGACTAAAAAGCAGAAACTTCTCAGACATGAAGACAGCCTTCTCCCAGGGAAGTTCTACAGCCATAAGACTGTGGAAAGTCGGTGCCAAGATGGACCTGCACAAACAAACCTTATTCCCTATTAGTTTCCCTCATATATTTACCTTCCCACAGCTTGCCACCCCTGAAACCCCTTTTGCTTTGTTTTGTCACCTCTGCAAAGCCATTGTTCTTGGTTAACAGGCTAAATAAGCCACAAATTCTAACTACTCCACTGAGTCACTCTGCACTGTTTGTTTTTCTCTTGTTAATCTGTCTTTTGTCAGCAGGGCCCTAACACCAGCCCTTTGGAATCCACCCTGGGTGTGGCCTTCATCAGCAGGGAAAGGGCCTCCTTAGGTGACCCTCCTTAGGTGGCAGCCTTAGGTGACCACAGGCCCTGAGGCTTCATCCCAGTGGCCTCCATGCCCCACCAGCGTCCCTTCCAGGAAACCAGGTGGGCTTGTTCTCAGGGATGTGCTTGCTGTGTGACCTTGGGCAAGTGTTTTCACCTCTCTATGCCTCAGTATACTCATCTGTAAAATGGCATTTACTTGTGAGGATTGAAAGAGATCATAGAACAGACCACTGAGCACACACAGTGAGCTCTCAATAAATAGTGCTACATAACCAACTGAAAGTGAACAACCTCTGGGACCACGAGAAGAGCAGAAGGGGCATTATTGCACAATTACCAAACAGGGCCAACTTTGAATCATACTTGACCTGTAGCTTCCTGTTACACTGGAAGAACAGAGAAAGCCTGTTTATTTCGCAATTTGCATTTTTCTCACGCTGAATATATTGAAAATGCAAAATAAGATACATAAGCCAAAAGTTCCCCCGAGAGCTTTTGGTTTTCGAAAAGTATTTAAATCAGTGTCAAGTTCTACAAGGGGTTGAGTTTCTGCTCTACCCATGAAAATACCATTAACAACAACAACAAAAAAAGATTAAGAGGTGACTGCGATTTCACATAAAAAGTAGGCTCTGCAGGTAAGAGAGTTACCTGGCTTCTCAAATGCTACCAGTAGCAGAGACACCTGGGAAGATGTTCGATTTCAGGTTCTGGAGATCCTGATACTGTGGGTCAGGCTGGGCCTGAGACCACGCCCGCCGCCAGCCCAGGGGCCATGCTTGGATTAGACGGGATTTACTGAAGTTTCCCGCCCTTTTTAATGATTCCCTTTCAAAAACTCCATTTACATAGAGATCTGTTGTACAAAGCAAGATATCCACATAGAGACGACTTCTTCCAGGATGTGTTGTCACATTTGTCACATTTGGGTTGTGACTTATGTTCAGAATTTAAAGGTAATCTTTTAGGATTTCATTTAGCCAGAATGGAATACAATAATGATATAAAAGAAGCATCCCGGGTTCTCTGTCTGCATGGGCGCTGTGCTCAGACTGGGGGAAGCTCTTCGTGGGGAAGCAGTGAGATGGGAATTAAAGTGGGGTCTAAGCTGAGATCAAAGGAAAGGGGGGCAGATCCACAGTCTCTCCCCCAAAGTCAGGGTGCTCTCAAAAGGGCTGATGCTACTGACTGTCTTCAAAGCAAAGCACTGACTTTGGCCAAGACCTTGCGGAGCCCTGGGATACCAGGGCCTGAGTGAGGAGCAGGTGAGGCTCACTGGCTGGCACTAGACCAGCAGTTCTCGACCTGTGGGTCGTGACCTCTTTGGGGGTCGAACGACCCTTTCACAGGGGTCGCCTAAGACTGTCAGAAAACAAAAAGATATTTACATTACGATTCATAACAGTAGCAAAATTACAGTTATAGAGTAGCAACGAAAATAATTTTATGGTCGGGGGTCACCACAACATGAGGAACTGTATTAAGGGGTCGCGGCATTAGGAAGGTTGAGAACCGCTGCACTAGACGACAGGCAGGACTGTGCTGCTTCTTTTGGGATCACAGGAGAGCACCCAGAACTCTGTCGGGCGTACTGTGAGCACACAGTGGTGCCAGGACACACTCCAGCCCAACCCGCCCGTTAGCTGGGTGTCTGTTTGCCTGGCATGAAGCAGACACTCCATGAGTGTTACAGTGACTAAATGAATAGTGCATGTGAAACCCACGGCAACTTTTTATGGGAGGTGAGAGTGAACTCTGTGTAAGAGGTGGCACCCCTTTTTGGCCTCCTTTGCTCCCTCTTTTCCCTGACCACTCCCAAAGTCCCATGGATGATTCTGGGGGCAGTGCCCACCAGGCTAGGGGATTCAGGGGCCCCTCACTCACCAGGATTAGCTTTCCGGACTTCACTGTACACTGTCTCTGTGCCCTTCGTTGTCAGACCTGGAAAGGGACCAGGACTAGGTCAGTAGCTGGCTCGGGTCACCAGGTAATCCCACAGCCAAAGCAGGAAAACATCTGAAGCTCCCCAGCTAAGCCTGCACCCGACTCCCCTTCCCCACAAGTGCCATCTCCAGGAGCGCCTAGAGACCTTGTCACCACTATCCTGGGCTATTTCCCAGCTTTAGAAGATTCTGGTCTAAACAGCGGCACTCTGCCTGGAAGTATGCAGTCAACAGGTCAACTTAGGAACCCTGGACCTGAGGGGTCGCAGGTGGAGAGGGCCCCAACACAGGCCTGCAGCCTCCAGCCCAGTGGCCCACCCTCCTTCCCTGCCACTGTCCCTGTGTCTAGCTCAGGGTTTGGCAAACTGCGGCTCGCGAGCCACATGCGGCTCTTTGGGTACATACATGTGGCTCTGAAGTAAAATTGAAAATGAAAATAAAACTATCGTAGTTTCATTTATAAAAATTTTCAAGGATAGTATTCACATAATGGTGATTGCATTTGTTTTATGGCTGTTGAATAATTTTTAAATTGTTGTGAGGGACAGCATTGGCTCTTCCGTCTCAAAAGTTTGCTGACCCCTGGTCTAGCTGCTCTGTAAGCCCCTCCCAGGAGGCTGGGCTGTGGCCTGCCAATCTCCCGAGATCTGGGTTACAACCTGAGCATCATCTGTGACTAAGGATCAGCTGGGACTGGGAACCACTCACAACTCTAGACAGCTGGGCTTGTTGATGTCACAGGCCACCACCTGAGCCTCACTGCAGATTCTGGTTGAATTGGTCAGGGGTGAACTGGTCTGATTGAATTGTCTTGGCTTTAGTGTTTTTAAGAGCTCCCCAGGGGATTCTAATATGCAGATGGGTTGAGATTCTCTGGCCTGGACCCTTTTGAAACAGCAGAAACAGCAGAAGAGGTGAGCCACCCAGGGTGTGGATTTCCCCTTGAGGAGACGCGAGGATTTGGGAGCGCTCCCGTACAATCATCCGTTTATGTAGATGCACAGGTTGTACACGCACACATGTACACACACTCATAGTGCATCTACGTGCATTGTATACACACATAGGGTACGTCCCCACACACAGTATGCACATACGGATGTGCACGCCAGTGTGCGCCCTCACCCACAGACTCAGGAAACAGAACAGAACGTGGCCCATTCCCTGGCTCCTCTCACCTGCACAAAGGACCAGGAAGCCTCATTGTAGAGAGTCAGCTGATGCCATGTGGCCAGTACTCTCCCTCTACAGATTGGGACACGGAGCAACCGACAGGGTAAGACACTTCCTGCTGCCACCATCAGCGCCATGTAGGTGTTTCTTTCCTCAGTGGCAGATGACTGGGGCATACCCACAGCCTCTAACTGCACTGATATACCCTCAACTCACCATGCTCCAGGGATACCCCCTTCTCTCACCCCTGGCCCCGCACAAACTCCTCCACGGCCCACATGGTCCTTTCTCTTTGCCCCATTTTTCCTGGTCCTCCAAGCCCCCGGTCAAGCTTTCGTTCTGCACTCGAATGCACACACCCTCACACACCTAATACTCACTCATGCACTCGCCTCTTCCCTGTGCCCTGGGCAGTTCTGTAGGCCTCCTGTGCTCTCACAGCATGCTGAGGACACTTGCTCATGACACCCTGACAGTATCTGTCCCCATGACTGTCTCCCTGGTGGACCCAGAGCTCCTCCAGGGCAGTGCCTGAGCTGTTGTGCTCCTCCCAACCCCAAGCCCTGCACAGTCATCTGGAGGCACCTGTAAAGGTTTGATGTGACCATGAAGACACCAGTCAATGTCCCTTCAGGTGTTTCTACCTCAGACCCATGACCTTCAGGAAGGTCTTGGCATAAGCACCCCAATCCTAGAGGTTTTTGCTTTTAGGACTAAAATCCTCGTCATTCGTTGTACAGCGGATGGCAGGGGTTCCTGTGTGAGGACCTGAATGCCAGGAGAAAGCCTTGGGGGTAGTTCAAATCCCTATGGCTGAAGTTGGGGCACTTGGGGTGACCAGGGCCTTGCAGAAGGCATCGTAGTGACGCCCCCAGGACACGGAACATTCAGTAGAGTAGCTGAGATACCTGATGGGATGGACACTTGCCTTTTCCTACGAGGACAGCAGAGATGCCCACACCACTCTCCCTCCATGACACAGATTTGGGAGTATAGAGGGAAGTTCCAGGGATCCCCATATCAGCTGGGGGAAATCTACCATATCCCCAAGGAACCCCCCCACTCAACATCAGGCTTGGCAAGTCACTCATTCAGTATGATCCCAACACCTACTGAGTGCCTGGTGCTGCGAAAGGGGAAACGGTGAATTGGACCTGGTCCCAGCTTTCGGGGGCTTCAGGCTGTGTGGCAGATGAGTGCAAAAATAATGTGTAGGACACGCATACCAGGTGCACTGGGGCCCCTGCCAGAGCATCCTCTGGCCCACTCCCCCCATGTGGAAGTGAAGGGGGCAGGGGTGGAGAAATGGAGTGCGGGGGCTGGGAGGCCAAGCCTGGGGGCCTGGACACTCTTGTGAATTCCACTGCCCCAGGCACATCTGGGGTGGCTGGTAGACTTCTCTGGTCACCTTGGGGGACACTCTAGCACTCTCTGGACCTGAAGGACCGCACTCAACTCCCTTTCACCCCCTTACTGCTTATCAGCCTGGGCAGTAGGGTGGCTGCCACTTCTTGGTTGAGCTGCAAAGCTGCAGCTGCCCAGTGGTTTCTCCTGCTGGGCCCCACCCCAGTTCTACCAGGCTCGGCGATGGGTGGGGAGCTGCCAGTTCATCACTATCCCCTCCCCTTGCTGCTCCCCAGCAGCAGCTGCCTGCTAATGGCTAAACCAGCTAACAGGCTATTTGTCTCTGCTGTCAGAGATATTTCCGGATGGGGCTTTATTTTGGCTTGTTTTTCTCTGTTAATAGAAAAAGAGATGGCTTCAACATCATGGGGTTTTCCCAGCAATTAGCCTCAGAGCAAACATTCAGGTTCCTTCCTGCCCCTCTTCTACCCTCAAGGGACCACTTGGTCCGCTGCCAGCAAGGGTTAGAAATGGACATGGTCCCCATCTCCTCCTCCAGCCCAACTGTGGAAGATGAAGGACTTGAGGACAGGGAACTGGGTTGGTCAAAACCAGGTCAAGTTTACCCATCACTAGCCTTATACTCACAGAGCCCTGTCCTTGCCTGGTAACATCCCACTCAAGAAAAAGCAAGGGGACAGCATCACAGGCCAGGCCTGCCCTCCCCCACTGTCCTTAGCTGCCAAAGAGGCTAGGTCCAGAAAACTCAACGTGAATCCTCTAGAAACTCTCCATTTCCACTCAAGTGACCCTCACTCTAGCTCTACCGAGGCCCCCACAGCCCACACAGCACCTTTGTACAAATTGGGAAAAGGGGACCACTTGGGTGGTTGCAACCCTGCAGCTGCACAGCTTGGCAAGAAAAGCGCCCCTGCCTCCCCTGGCCCCACGCAGCAGAGTAGGGGCAGGACCTGGCCCTCTGCGGGGAGTACCAGAGCCTCAAGGCCAGAGCCCAGGGCAATCACTGTCAGCATCAGCCCTCACTGGGGTGTGGAGGGTGAAGAAGATGGGGGGGGGACGGATGAGGGAGTACCAGGGGTTTCCACACACATTCAAAATTTTTGGGAAGCCCTGTCCTCTTGTTACGGTTCTCCTTTCTTAAGTCCCCTTAAAGTAAGCTGTTCCCCACAGTGCCGAGCCCAGGACCCACAGTGACGGAGGGGCTCAGGCTGGATCAGGGAAGGCTGGTGGGGAGCCCCCTACAGTCCCACCTGCCACCGCCCACCCAGACATGGTTCTGAGCACCAGACCCCGTGCTGTCTCCTCTTGGGCATCTCGTATTTAATCCAGCTGAACCAGCTGTCTGTTCCTCCTAGTCTCAGGTATCATGACCATCCACACAGTTGCTCCATCAAAACACATGTAGTAATTTTGTCTCCCCCATTCTGGCCATGGAATTTGTCATCCAGTGCTGCGACCTGTCTCTGAAATACACCTGGAATCATCCATTGCAAGCACTTTGGTTCCGCCCTCATCCCCTCTTGTCTGCTGATAACACTCCTGTCCTCCTTCAATCCGTTCTCCACATGACACAAGGATCGTTTTTTGTTTTTTTTAAGAAGGAAGTTTGAACCTGTCACTTCCCTGCTTAAAGGCATCCAAATCCACTGAGACCAGAATGCGAAGAGAACTTTGGAGGAGCTGTAGGCCCAGGTCCCCACCTTGTCCTCCCAGCTTCCTCCGCCTCCTCTCCTTCTCGTTCTCGCTCTCTCTGCAGACACTCGAGTCTCCTTTTAAATCCTTAAATGAGACAAGCTCTGGGCCACCTCACACAGCCCTTCCCATTTCTTGGATCCTTCCTCCTCTTGGTGGGGCCACCTTCTTTGTACCCTTCAGGCTGCAGCTTAAATGTCACCCCTCAAACAGGCCTCCTGGGGCCACCCAAGCCAGGCGTCACCTTTCATGGCTTCTCCTTGTGTTCCCTTCTCCCCCTTCTAAGCACTTACTGTAACCTGATATGATTTATTCTTTGGTTCCTTGTTTGCCCAGCTCCCTCACAGACTGCATACCTCCATGGGAGGGACCACGTATGCACCTTTACTGCTGGTCCATCCTTCATTTGTTAACTCAACAAGCGGATTACTTTACAATGAAATAAAGGGCACTTCAGGCCTGCTATGGACCCCACCCCTCCCAGGTCCAGTCCAGACTTAGAAGTGCAATGCCCTGTGCAGTGTGCAGATTGGGCCGCAGCAACACTAAGGACCATTCTTACTGCAGACCATAGCAATGGCGGCCCAATTGTGCAGCTCACAGCCGAGGGGCTGTATAGGACAGCACCACCTGGGTGGTTCTCTGCCCACACCAGCTGACATGGTACCTGAACCTAAGCAAGTGAAGAAGGAAGGGACCCAAAACTCCTCCCAGATCGTGGAGCAAGAGGTGACAATACAGGGCCATCACCACATGGTTCTGGCTGATGCTCCCCAGGGTTGGACTGGAAAACAGCCCTACGCCGGCCTGGCTGAGTGAACACAGCCTGGCTTTAGCCTCAGCAGGAAGGGGGATGCATGGCAATAGCCCTTAGAGTGTCCCAGCAGCTGAGATTGGTGTTCTAGTGTTTGCTGTGGACTGGCCCACTCTGAGCCAGGCTCCCCAGCACAGATCCCAAGCTGGGGACCTCCAGGCCAGCACCTGAGAGGACCATGCACATAAAAACAAAACCTGAAGGGCCAGCCAAGTGGCTGAGTTGGTTAAGAGGGCGAGCTCTGAGCAACAGGGTTGCCAGTTCAATTCCCACATGGGCCGATGAGCTGTGCCTGAACTGAGCTGCCAATAGGTGGTAGGATGGCTCAGCTGGTTGCCGGTTGGACTCCTGTAAGGGATGGTCGGTTATGACTACCCGCAACTAAGATTGAACACAGCACCTTGAGCTGAGCGGCCACGAGCTGCCAACGGGCGGCCAGGTGGCGACTGGACTTGGAGCTGAGCTAGCTGCGCCCTCCACAACTAAGATTGAAGGACAACGACTAGGCTCTTCCCCTTCCCCAATTCCCCAACACGTTCCCCTTCCCCAATTCCCCAGTAAAATCTAAAACAAACAAACAAAAAACCAAAAACCAAAAAACAAAACCTGAAGCTAAAAGCCAGCACCACCATTTACACCAAAAGGGATTCTGTGCTTTCAAAAGCCTTCTCCCAAGTGTCCCTTTATATAGCAAAACCCTCACTATCTTCCAACATGCATTTCATTTATACAAGCTCAGTCTGCCAGCAATTTTTAAGGAAGATGCTGGGTTTGGGCAAAGAGCGTAGCTCTGGGAGGAGGCTTGCATACCCAGGAGTGAGGCTGACCTCAAAAAGTCTCTCAGTAAACACATTTCTTAGCACTTAGTAATTGCTCAATAAAAGGCATCCGTTAGTAGTATGGTAACTAATAGTTAACGGAATTTTACAGCTTAAAGCCTGGACAGCAGTGATTGCTCCTGCCTGGGGCATGTCCAACAGGTCTCTCTGCTAACCACCTTCCTTCTGAGCGACCGAGGGTGACTAGACTTTTGTTCCTGGGTCACAGCCCACCCCACCCCGCATGTCTATACCCAAGGAGAGAGCAAAGCATGAGGAGCCACTTGAGTGATGGCGTTTACCTTCATGAGGCTCACATGAGGTCACTTCCACTTCTGTGTACTCCACGTCCAAGGTCAGAGGCTCTGTTCAAAAGAACCATAGCACCCTGTGGTTAAACAGAATCTCCTTGGGCGCAGGGTGTTGGGGGGGAGGGGGTGTGTGCTCATACCACATTAGAGATTCCCATTCAAACGATTAAAGCATTCCATGTATTTTCAGGGGGGAGCCAGCACAGGTGTAACTCCATTCTAAGTGGGCAAGAGACCTTAGTCTGGGGAAAGCTGTAATGATTCTATACTCCCCATGGTGTGGAAGGACCCTCCTACCAGGGTCCCTCTTATTTCTGCAGTGGGAGGATTGGTAAAATCTCAGTCGATACAGAAAACAGCCAGTATCAGCCCCAGCAGTTAACTCTAGAAACCTCAATGGCCACAGGCAGAGAAAGCGATCTCCAAGATGGAATCTCAGGAAATGGGGAATGGGGTCCCCAGACTAAAAAATGCTCTGAGATTGTGACGTGTACACATAGAAAAACAAGTTAATGAAAGTGGTCAGGATGCTGCAGTGAAATCTAGTAAATTAGTTTGTCTCCAACTCAATGTAACATTATTGTTTGATTTTTGAAGCCCCCAGAGAACCAGGGTTTCTTATCGGCAATTTAAACTGATTCTGCAGTCAAGGTGTTTACAGAATCCACACAGCGCTTCAGAGCTTTAGTTCCCATGATAGCAGCCCCAAGGCGAAAGGGATTTTGAAAAATTATTTAGCCCAATCCTTCTGTGCGTTAAGCAGAAGCAAGCCATCTATTTGTTAACGGTCTTAAAAATTAGCGGCACTGCTATTTTATCTTAAAGTGTCCTTTATTTTTACTGAGTACTTAGTACATGCAAAATACTATTTGTAAGTTACATATATAATATAAAGATGTACGTTTAAAATATAAATAATAATTTAATAAATAACAGTGTATACCCATTACTTTTTTAAGAAACAGGAATTTTCATTACTTCTGAAGTGCCCTATCTGCTTCTCCCCACCCCAGACCCTTAACACTTTTTTTCGGGCTTTAGTGAGACATAATTGACATAAAATGTATGTAAGTTCCAGGTGCACAACTTGATGCTTTGCAGTGATGCTATTTAAAAAAACAACACCTCCTCCTCTACTGTCCAAGAGAAAGGAGATCCTCCTACCTTATTCAGTAGCCAATTCTGATTTAGGAAGTTCCTTTTGGGGTATAACCCAGTTCTTTCCTACTGGAATTTAGATTATTTGGATTACTTTACTATTAGGACACTAGAGAGCATCTCTGGAGACAGCAACCAGCCATCTCTATTTTACTATCAGCCAGTGACTGGGTCATTAAGAGAGATGGGGAGCTAGCCACAGGTCTTAACAGTTTTAGTTCTTTCCCTAGGGGTCTTTTGTAATGGAAAGGTTTCTAATTTAAAAACCTAAATGAGATAATTACCTTTATTTTCATTCATTGGTTTCATCGCATGGTTTCCAATGTCTTCATTGTAACCTAGTTGAAAAATAACAATTTGGATGGGTGACAATGGAAATTCTAGTTTTCTGTGTATTTAAAATATATATATATTCAGTGCCACTAACAAAGGAAGTCGTCATGTGGTTGGCAACCAGCACAGCAGTGTATCTGGGTTCGGGATCCCTTCCTGGTCCTCTGGGGCCCCATCCGACCCACTGTGCCGTCTTTCTAACGCCAGTGAGATGTCACCATCGCACAGGAGAAACACATCTCCTTATGAATTGTTCAAGATTCCGGATTGTTCCCTTTGAGCAAGTTCACTAAAAATTAAATGTAATCGTAGAAGGGATGGCCCTGTAACCCCAACACGAAGGACACAGTGAACTAATCCTCTCCAACTGGAGAACCAGAGCCATGAGAACATGGTTTAAAGAAATTGCAGTGCCTCCAGGGTTCCCTCAGTGAGCAAAAATTTTTAACCCTTTTTTTTATCCAGTTGTCCTTTACTAAAAAGAATTCTTATAAATGTTCTAAGTACTATTCCTGAAGAACACATGGTTTCCATTCTGTATTTGAACTAATTACTATTGTGATTATTAAAATACGTCTATAAACTGAAATAACCCATGGAGAGAATATAAGAATTGGACTGTATTTCTTGCATTTTGGAAATTTGGGGTGGGAGGAATCCTATTTTAATATCTCTATATCAGCATTTAATTTAACGTATCTCTGTATTCCTGTATAAATAACACAAATAACCAAAAAAAACCCCACCTAATACCACAAAAAGGTATTACTTTTTGGCTAAATAGTCACTGAATTTGCCTGAATGTAGTTCCTTAAATGATATATTTGTTCTTTTCTCTTTATTGGCACATCACTTATGTTACTGCAATACAAATGTTTTATTTCACTTTTTAAAGGAGTATGATTCAGTACTATAAGAATTGCTCAATTTTCAAAACATACCTCTCAAGTATGCCTTGTAAAAGGCATATCCTAACATATTCTTATTTTGTGGGCACTGTTACAGAATTAGAAAAGAACATGGGCATTCCATTCCCAACCCTGCTGATAAAGAAAGAAAACTGCCCCAAATCTGGCCTAGGACAAACTTTTTGAGTGATGTAATTCTAGCCTCTCTGAGCAATTTTCTCCTAGACCAGGGGTCGGCAAACTTTTGGGACGGAAGAGCCGCCAGGGGTCAGCAAACTGTGGCTCGCAAGCCGCAGGCTCTGAAGTATTTAAAATTGAAAATAAAAATAAAACAATCATGGTTTCATTTATAAAACTTTTAAGGGATATTATTCACATAATGGTGATTATGTAAAAATATGTTTATGGCTCTTGAATAATTTTTAAATTGTGAGGGACAGGATTGGCTCTTCCAAGGGTCAGCAAACTTTTGAGACAGAGTGTAACCAAAGAGCCACAATAGCTTGCGAGCCACAGTTTGCCGACCCTTGTCCAAGACCTACTGGGATTAAGGACTCCTGGAATTTACTGCCCACCCTACTGAACTGACTCTCAAGCCTTGCGATAAGGCTCATAACCAGGTGTTCCCAAGTTGTTCCATTAAAAAAATGCCTCTACTAACAGAGAAATATTTAAATTGGTTTCCTGTTGTGGCAAGGTTGAAATTAAACTGTCTTGCGCTTGTAATAAATAATTCCATCTGAGAGGCTATTTCTCAATGACTTAATTTGGTATCTGGTCTCTCTCTTACATATGGAGAAAGATTACATCTGGGCAATGGTTCAAAGTCTTTGAAGATAACCCAGGATGGGTATCTGCATCATTATAATTATTGTCTGCCTTTCATTCCCCGGGGATGTTTAGACGCTGGTGAAATTAGAGTAACATGCTCTGCCTCTCTTCTTAAGTTTTTGTTTTGCTTACCAGCTCACCATCCAATAGCTGATGAGATGAAGTGCCCCTGCTTGAAGGCGGGGCTTCCCTACCAACTTTAACCCCACCACCTATGGATTCTGTTTCTAAAAGGGTAGCAAGTAATGGAATGGGTAGCAAGTTGGGAAAACCTCTTAGCAACTACAGGAAACCATGACTATACCATAAGGTCTGTTGGCTTCGGTACTGGAATCTGACAACATCTTCTCATTGTTGGAGGTCAGAAGTGGTACGGCCGGCCTTAAAATGAAATTTGAAAAAAAAAATCTATATAACTATTTTTTGGCTCTGACTTCAAACCAACAAAATAGTCAAGGGGAGATCATGAGAAAACTAGGTAGAGATTTCTGAAGTGAAGAAAAACTTTACTCTCTCATTTGGAAAACTAGCATTTTTTTTTCTTTCAGTTCTAAGATTATTTGACAAACACCTTTTGTGTCAGGGCCAAAGGGCACGAGAACAACAGGAGTCCTTTCTCGGTGAACCCCAACTCCCTGAATTCCTTATTCTGTGCTACACAGCTATCATTCTCATGCTTTTAGATTTTGGATTTCAAGAACAGTAAAAATAGTACAACCATTTTTTAAGGCCAACTCTATCTTGCTAAAGTAAGTAAATTTTTAAAATTCAATCTACTACCATTATAATTTCGTAAGGAAAAGGGGATTTCACAGGTAACAGTATAGGAAGGACATGACCTCAGAAGAAAGCCATTTCGTCCCATGAAGGACAGTTGACAATCTTCCACTGAGACAAATACACACACACACACACACACACACACACACACACACACACACACACAAAACCCTACATCACTCACACCCTTATTACAGAGTTTTCCAAGAACCACTGAAAACTTCCTAATGACAAAAATCCCCCTACAGACAAGTCTATCCATGTCCACAGAACAGCTTCCTCTCTTCCAAGGACACACACTGACCTGGACATCTCCACTGGCATCTGCTTGGCTTTAAAAGAGAAAGAGAAAAAAAAATCAGTAAAAAGCACCCATGTTCATAACAGATAGGAACACTCATTTCAATATTTGACTATCTTGAAGACTGACTGCCCATAAAAAGAGAAAAGAAAGCCAAATATATTTCTTCTTTAAGAAAAAAGAAAGAGGGGGCCGGCCGAGTGGCGCGATGGTTAAGAACTGGCTTGGGATGCCAGAGGGCTCTGGTTCAGATCCCACATATGAGGGACAGTGACACTGCCCTCTGCAGCTAAGATGCTGAACAAAAGCTCAACCTGGAGCTGGGCTGCCGTGAGTTGCCCCTGTGGCAGTGGGTTGCCATGGGCTACCGTATGTAGCCAGCAGCCAGTGTGAGCAGCCAGCAGCCGCAGTGAGCAGCCATCCAGAAGCCGGCGACTGATCTGCCTCACCCGGGAAGAGCACAATGATGGTGCCAACTTGNGGCGACTGATCTGCCTCACCCGGGAAGAGCACAATGATGGTGCCAACTTGGGCCAGTGAAGCAACGTCCTCCACAACTAGACTGAAGAACAAAAAAACGACAGCAACTTGTCTGTTCCCCTTTCCCCAGTTCCCCAGCACTGTTCCCATCCCCCCAATTCCCCAATAAAAATCTTTAAAAAAAGAAAAAAGAAAAAAGAAAGAGGGCCGGCCAAGTGGCGTGTTGGTTAAGAGCTGGCTTGGGAGCACAAGCTCTGAGCAGCAGGGCCCCAGTTCGGATCCCACATGGGCCAGTGATACTGCACCCTTTACAGCTAAGATGGTGAACAACAGCTCGACTTGGAGCTGGGCTGCCGTGAGTCGCCGGCGACGCCGTAGGCTGCAGACCCTGATGCAGTGGGCTGCCATAAGCTACCATGAGTGGCTGGCAGCCAGCGTGAGCGGCCGGCAGCTGGTGTGAGCTGCCAAGAGCCACCGTGAGTGGCCGCCCAGTGGCCAGCGAGCGACTGCCTCACCCGGGAAGAGCGCAATGATAATACAAACATGGGCCAGTGAAGCAACGTCCTCCACAACTAGACTGAAGAACAAAAGGACAGCAACTTGTCTGTTCCCCTTTCCCGATTCCCCAATGCTATTCCCCTCCCCCAATTCCCCAATAAAATCTTTTAAAAAAAAAGAAAGAAAGAAAAATAAGCCAAACAAATAGAATAGGTCTGCTCTAGGTCTTATAACTGAGAGATTTCACATCATTTCCGCCAGAAACATGACATTTTGTTGCTTTAGCCAGGAGTGATTTTCCTTAGGGGAATGTGATAGAGATGAAGGTAACTGTACAGGACCCAGGTTAGCCAGATAAAACAGCAACCATCTCTTTGACCCAACCATTCCAAAAAGTAAATGGGTCCCTGTGCTTGGAATTCCAAGCTGGCCTGAGACCACGTCTGTCCTCTAACCATGTCTGTTCTGCCATGACCCGATCCCCTTAGGAAGGGGCCTGACTTCTTAGAGGGGTTGCAGCTTTCCTGTTCTAGAGAAAGCTCAGGATCCCTCCTTATCTCATTTGCCCCCACCATCCCATGCAGCAGCACCACAGGCACCAGCCTTATCCCACAAAAATCTTTGCAGGATTTACTTGAGTCCAGGCTAGCTGATTCTCATCATTCCTGAGTGCCAGTGGGTGATTATGGTTTCCTTTCCATGTGTGGCTAACCTCAAGCACAGGGTAGAAATCATAGCACGACAGGCAGATTAATTGGGAGGCATTTGGTGTACGTGTGTGTAGGGGGCGGGGGTTGTCTCCATAACACTCACACCCTACTCAACCAACTGCAGTATTTAGCGTGGCCAAATCCACAGAAATGGCTTCTTCTGACCATACGTAGAAGGAACTTTCCCCTGAAATGATCTTTTCCAAGTTGCCCTACTAGGAAACCAATCACTTTCATTTTTGCCTAGATAAATCCAGGGGCAATAAAAGCACCACATGCAACAAAGCCAAGATCTTCGGTTATCAAGGCGACATCCCAAGGAGAAAAAACAACTGTCATCAGTTACATCTCCTCGGTTCCCACTGGGGCAGAGCATAGCCCCCATGAAACTGAAGCCCTTCACATCCATGGCCAGTTTCCTGGAGAAGGCAACCTGTCAGGATGGGATGAAAGAACGTGCTCACCCTTGACTTTCTTCAAAAAATAGCATCTGGTCCCAAGTCCCAAGATGGCAATTATCACGCCAATGACGACCACTGCAATAAGTCCTTTCTTCCATGGGGCAAGAAAGACTGGAAAGGAGAAAAATTAAAATAGATAGGTTTTGTTTCTCTGCCAGCAAGAAACAATATCAGCTTTAAGCAACAAATAAGACTGATTTTCGGTTCTTGTAACCGCATGTCACACTGAGCATCTACCTCTGAGGGACTGTGTGTTCACAGCGGGTGCAGAAATAGTAGTTTTTGTGTTGTTGTTTTTTTAATTTTATTGGGGAACAGCCATGGTCATTGGTTACACATGGCTTTCATGCTACAATGGCATAGTTGACTCTTTTAAGGAGGGCGCAGCTCACAGTGGCCTATGCGGGGATCGAACTACCAACCTTGGTGCTATCAGCACCACACTCTAACCAACTGAGCTAACCAGTCACCCCTGGAAATGGTAGTTCTTGCTACAGAGCCAGCTGTGGTCTTAAAGGACCATAGGACTGAAGTAGATTCCTTTCTAGGTCTGTTTGGTCCTCATTTTTTTCTAGGAAACCACCTTGTACCCACATATGTGGGCTTCTCTAACCATGTCTGTTCTGCTTGATCCAATCCCCATGAATAACAGGCATCCCCAAGGGTGCCCATTTGACTAAGAAGGGCCATCTGGTATCACGCCTCCAAAAATATAACCTTATAATAACCAATTCCTCTTTTGCATTTAATTTGAGTGCTTGTAAACCAAAAAGGTCACTTGTAACCAAAAAGGTTAGAGGACATTGGCCTCTTAACCCTCAGTAAGAAGTGCTAACCTCCCACCCAGTTCCTCTTACAAGTGGTGAGCTTTCTGGCCTCAACACTACGTCTCCCTGTTGAGACCCTGACTCACCTGTGACTGTCAATGTGCTGCTTCGGGGGACATTTTTGGCAGAGGTGGCTCTGTTGGAGGCCGTGCAGTAATACTGCCCCTCATGCTCCTTGCTAGCTTGCGACTTGAGCCAAATGACCTGGGTTTCATTCGAGATGTATTGGTAGAAGGGCTTGACCTCCTTTCCTTTGTAAAACTTGTAGGTAATTGGACCGGACGCTTTGTTCACAGAGCATAGAAGCACAATGTCTTTCCCAGACTCCACCATCTTATTCTGCAGGATAGAGAGTTTCACGTCCTCCACTGGGGCTGAAAAGAAGGAAAAGGGTTAGCGCTGAGTCAAGAAAAGGGGAAGCAAAGGCACATGACACAGTTACTGCTCATGGCTGGTCTCCTCTCGTGCTATGACTCAGGCTTGGATTTTGACCTCCATTCAGCCACCCCTCTTTCCCCCA
The DNA here is from genome assembly GCF_001890085.2 of Hipposideros armiger. Classification (NCBI taxonomy): domain Eukaryota; kingdom Metazoa; phylum Chordata; class Mammalia; order Chiroptera; family Hipposideridae; genus Hipposideros; species Hipposideros armiger. The sequence goes on from NW_017731384.1 coordinate 2,543,248, forward strand.
CATTCTTTAGTTCCACCTCTGAATAGCCCAGCAGGGCAGCAATGGATGCCTCCTGTCCTCACATGTTGATTAAACACAGGATATTAGGGACACCTCCCTTCACTTATCACCTAAGTATTTCTGACCACTTGGCTTGACTATATCATTAACGTTATGTGTTCTGTTGGGGTCTAGTGTGTGTGAGTCTGTGAGTGAGCCTGTGTGTGTGTATGTGTGTGTGTGTGTGTGTGTGTGTGTGTTCCTCCTTCTGCTTACAAAGATGCATGGTACTTCCAGATCTTACAAACAAATAACCTTGACTCATGACCTTCCTGTTTTTCTCCTTTTTCCTTTTTGAGTGGTCTAAACCTATTGTTTTCACATTCTCATTTCCCACTTGCTTGTTAGCCCTCAGATCTGACTTCCATCCCTCTGCTTCTGAAACTGTACTCTATCTCTGCTTTTGAAGAAACTCCAAAGGTCACCTAACCCCTGCAAACTCATCCCTGAGTCCCCAGCAGATTAAATTCAGTCCAGCCAATCTCCCCATCCTTGGCTTCCCTACAGCTCCCAACTGCCACTCAGCCCTTCCTTTTGAACTCAGCTTCCTCTGGGCTTCTGTGACGCCTCCCAACCCAGACTGTCTTACCTCTTCACCTGCCACTCCCTCTTTATTCACCGTGTTTTCACCCCATTGCCTCTTATAGATGGACTTTCTGCAAATATCAGTCCTCAGTTTTTCATCTCCATTTTCCTCTTTGGTGATTTCACCTATGTCACAGCTTCTCTTTGTGCATTTAACACACAAACACACAGCATTTAAAGCCTAAATACATAGCTCTAGTCCAGATTATGCCCCTGAATTCTAAGTCTGGGTTTTTACCCAGGCATTTCCCCTTGGGTGCCCTGCCAGCCTCTCATTGCCAGCAGATCCAAGCAGAACTTCGCTTCCTCCTATATCCCCTTTTCCTGGGTCCACATTCAACCAACACTTTGATCCTAAATTGTCTTTCCATGTAGACCTTCCTATGAGCGTGAGAATGGACTGGCTGCAGACTGCCATCTGAGTTATGAATCACCCTCGTGAGTGCAGTGGTGGCCAGACCATGGAGCTGCTGGTCCGATGAAAGGGGGCACCAGGCCTGCGATGGGATGGTGGAGGTCAACCACAAGGGCAGACTCTTGGAGGGTGCAGCCTCACTTGACAGCCTGCCTCCTTATGAAGCGCAAGGGGATAGTGGCAAGCCGGGGTCAGGAGCCAGACTGCCTGGCCTCAATTCCCAGCCCTACTGCCCACCAGCTGTCTGTCTTATCCCTTAGGTGCCTCATCACAAAACAAGGATAATATTACTATAGGCATTACATGGCTACTGTAAATATTAATGGGAATAATTTACTAAAATGCTTCCCACAGGGGTGGATGCATGGTCAGGGCTCAGTAAATGTTAGCCACTAATATGGACCCCATTTAAACCAACAGTTTCACATGGGCTTCTACATTAGCTTCTTATGGGAGCAAGAGGTCTGAAGTCACCACTACCTGGCACAGACACCAGGTTAATCATCCCAAGGCCCCATTCTCATCACGTCCTCCTCGTCTCTTCTGGCTCTTCAGGGCACAGAGAACAAATTCCCAGCTCGTAAGATTCGTATTTGATGCCCTTCACAGTTGGGGTCGGTCACTTTTCCAGTTTATATCCAATGATTCTCCATTCCCAACCTTTGTTTCCAGCCAGCTGATTTACTCACAGTTTTTTGTTTGTTTTTTTGAGCTACTCTGTGGAGATCTTGCTCGTGTTGTTGACTGGGTTGGCAGGCCACCTCGAGCTGTCTCTGCCCACCCATTATCAAGCCCTGGCTCCTAATCCAGCTCTTCCTACTCAAGCTAGATGATATCTTTCATGCCCTAAATTCCTATCATTGTCACTGTGAGGATATTTCATGTGACAATAATGTGTTGCCTACCAACATTTTTCTATGTTTGTTTGCACTGTTATTCAATATATCACATATTTTCCCACTCTTAGGAGATCCTGTGTTTCTTGCTATATCACTGAAAACAAAGACTATGTCTTTTTTTTTTTTTTGGCATGCCCTATAGCATAAGGTGCTCAACATATATTGATGTTAATTTGAAAAGTACAGCTAGTCTTACTTTATATTAGTAGTAGCAGGAGTCTCTATCCAACTCAAGATGTCCGCATGGCACATGCAGATAAGAAGTTATTAAACAAGAAGAAAGAAGAGGAAGAGGAGGAGGCCTTGTAAGCTTTTTATAACAGGATGCAGAATATCTCAGAGATGCAAGCCATGACACCCCTAAGACCTTCTGAGAGGCACAGATAGAGGCTCAAGGAAAAACACAAACTGCAGGACAATAGTGTATTTCTCTTGCATGTAAGAGTCCCAGGTGAATGTTAAGCAAGCCCCAGGGGACTCCAGCCTGCAGCTCTGATTGCTGTGGCTTCCGCCCATGACATTTTGCCCCGCCAAGGGCCAATTCTAGAGAAGAGCTCCGGTTCTTTTTTTATCATCTTGGCGCTCGGTGCTGACTGCCTGTGCCAGTTTTCCTCGGCTGTCGCCCAGCTCCGGGATTAGCCGACGCCATGGGTTTTGGAGACCTGTAAAGCCCCGCTGGCTTCCAGGAGCTCAGGGACTACCTGGTGGACAAGAGCTACATCGAGAGGTATGTGCCATCACAAGCAGATGTGGCGATATCTGAAGCAGTCTCTGGTCCCACCACCTGCCGAATTACTCATGCCCTACCTTGGGGTCATCACAGCAAGTCTTACAAAAAGGACAAGGCCAGTCTGCCAGGAGTGAAGAAAGCTTTGGGCAAGTATGGCCCTGCTAACATGGAAGACACCACAGGAAGTGGAGCTGCAGGTAGGAAAGAACATGATGACATTGATCTCTTTGGATCTGAGGAGGAGGAGGAAAGGAAGAAACCAAGAAGCTACGAGAAGAGCACTTTGCACAGTCTGAGTCAAAGAAAGCCAAAAAACATGCACTTGTTGCCAAGTCTTCCATCTTATTAGATGTGAAACTTTGGGATGATGAGGGAGACATGGCAAAATTCACGGAGTGCGTCACGAGCATTCAAGCAGAAGGCTTGGTCTGGGGCTCTTCTGAACTAGTTCCAGTGGAGTATGAAATATGAAGACTTCAAATACAGTGTGTAGTAGAAGATGATAAAGTTAAACAGATATGCTGAAGGGGCTGATCACTACTTCTGAGGACTACGTACTCTCCATGGACGTTGTTTACAGCATTCTTGCTGTAAACATAATGCTGCTTTCAACAAGATCTAAAAATCCATCATGGGTCATTACACTTAAATAAAAGCTTGAAATCCCCCCAAAAGGCAGAGGGGGCCTCAGGTCTATGGGTTTCAGGGATGACTGTCAGTTCATCTAAAAAGGTGCAAATGCTAAGAGAGCCCAAAAGCACGTGAGAGCTTCCGGAAGTCGAGACACTCCACTCATATTTTAGCACTGCACTTGAAAGGTTCTGAAAAGACAGGACACACCGATAGCCCCCAGATATTTTCTGGCCCCATTTACCTGGGCCTTGGTCCTGCTCTGTCACCTGTCATGTTTGTGGACTTCGCACAAGTACCACCCACTTCCCTTGTCCGCACAATCCCTGGGCAACCCCAAACCTTTAAAAATGTGAACTAACAGCCCCAGTCCCACATGATTTCTCCTCATAGCACAGCGACCTACCTATCACCTTGACCATCAGAAGTTCGCTCTTCATTTCATCATCTGAATGGCAATTATTCACAATGCACTGGTATTCTACATCTTCTGTTGGATTATCTTTGAATACTGCGGGCTCATTGGAGCCCACTGTAAGAGTCCCCAAAACGTTGCTTGCTTTTAAAAGGCGATAAGAAATAGGCGAGGTTCCGTTTATGGATTGGCAATTGACTTTTATGGTCTGTCCTTTTATCACCTCGGACCTGACTTCGTAAACAATCCTGGGCTTGGAGAGCATTTCTAGAGGGAGAGAAACAATTTGAAACAAAACATCCAGCCCAAGGAGTTCTTTCTTCCAAATCTGGGCTTTGTGTTCTCTGCCATTACCGTCATTTTAAATGCCTGCCTGCCTTATCTACCTTTACAGGACTTCTTTAAGATTGACAGGTAATGTGTGTGTGTGTGTGTGTGTGTGTGTGTGTGTGTGTGTGTGTGTGTTGAGAAGGGAGAGGGAGAGAGAATGCTGTAAACAAAAAAAGATGACACAAACTCAAGGAAAACATTACATCCCCCTAAATACATATTTATATTTTCATATAGCTCACATGCACATACACATACATCTCTGTGGGTTTTTGTATTGAGAAGACACGAGCATAAAAAAACAAAACAAAACAAAAGTACCCAAACAGAATATATTTGAAAACAAATTCTCAGTGTCTCCGCCTCTCCTGATATGAAATTGCATGCCTCTGGAACAAGAATTCCACTAGGTCATTATTTAGAAGTCAGCTTATTTATAAAGCTTATACAATAAAAAGGCCTCCTCCCAAGAAGAACAAAAAGAATTAACATGTATGACCCACATTTGTCTCTTGCATGATTTCTTTTTGAATTAGGTGACTAGAGAGTTGACAATAGTCTAAAATCCTGGTTCAGTTGAGACTGAAATCTTGGCTGGATAGGCCACAGCCACAGATTACACTGAAAGACCATGACTGAATAATAACAGTGACAGGGACAGCTTGACCAGGGTTCCACATTCATTTAGAACCCCTCTATTCACAGTGTGGTCCAGAGCCCAGCAGCGCCAGCATCCCCACGGCCCTAATTAGAGATGCGGAATCTGGCCTCATCCCGACCTGCAGTCTAACGGGGTTTTGCACGCACATTCAAGTCTGAGAAGCGAGGCTCTAGGTGGTCTCAACGCCTACATTCTGTCCAGAAATCCTAGCCCTTCTGGTCAGCCAGGATATGGACTAAACACTGGAGCTTCCATTAAAATTTAACATTGACTACGCAGTGTTTCCCCTATGACCTTTTGGGTGGGTGCCTGCTCCAGCAGCCAAAATCGTGCCAATTCAGAGGCCACATCACCAGTGTGCAGCCACAATAAAGCCATGAACTTGATTTTTGCCAACAACATTATCTTCACATTGCCTCTCTCCTGTACTAGCAGATATACCCACTTGCTTCTGTCTGGTCTGTCGATTTTATTCCTCTTTCTTTCCCTCAAGTTCTTACCCTGCCTTCAGGCTGGAGGGGGTTGCTGCTGGTGATAAACTCCCTTTCTCCCCTTCAATGTCAAGGCTCTCTGAGCCAGTGAGGACGTACTCACCACATACAGTTATCTGGACCGTGTTGCTTTGCTTGACCACCTTGCCGATGTATGCGACGCAGGTGTATGTCCCACTGTCCCGCTCTGAGACTTTCTTGGTGAAATTTTGAGACTGCGACACAGTCATGTTTTCCTTCTGAATGGTGAAGTTGGCTGCAGGCGCTCCTGGGATGGAGCACCACAACCTCAGCCTTTCATCCTGGTCCAGACGTGTGGCAGAAGATTCCAGCTTTGGCTTGGAAAATAGCTCTGAGAAAGCAGTGAGTGGGAATGGGGTTATTTCTGGGCATCACTCCCAAAGCCTCTTTACAGTCCTTTAGCCCAGCTGCTTTGGGCAGAACCAACTCCCAACTACCTGTAAAAAGTTTTCTTTGGTTTCTCAAATACCTGATGATAATCACACAATTAGAGAGCAAAGGTGCATTCTTCGCCTGGGATTTCAATGGCAGAGTGGTCTCCCTTGTTAATCCAATTTATGTCACAGACATGGATATGAAAGGTTTTGCAACTTGTAATGCAGGCAAGTCATGATTCATGCATTCACCCATTTACTCATTCACTCACACATTTTAGTCCATGAGTATTTATTTCTGGCTATTTCTGTGCTGGGCACCTTGCTTGGTACTGGGGAGACAGCAGTGAAAAGGAAATGGTCCCTGACTTCAACGCACTTACGTCTGGTGGGTGATTCAGATGCAGTGTTTGCAGCAGAGCCCACAGAGGGGACACTGAACCAAGGCTTGGGGAATCAGAAAGGGACTCTTGGAGGAGGTCATCTAGGCAAAGAGAAAAAGGGTCGTAGGCAGAGGGAACAGCACACGGAAGATCTGGCAGGGGGTTGAAGGAGCTGAAAGCTCAGCTAGCCTGAGACATAGGGAATAGAAGGGGCCAAAGGAAGGCCTGCAGATCTTAAAGGAGCTTGGCAACCGCCTAAAGAAGTGTGGGTTGTACCCTTGGGGCAGTGGGAAGCATGGAGACAGGGGAAGGACATCAGAAGTGTGTTGTGGGGAGATGCCTGGGAGCAGAATGGATGGGGTTGGAGGGTCCCAGATTGGAAGCAGGAGGGGATGTGGTGCATGCTTGAAGCAGAGTGACAGCATGAGGTTGGGGACAGGTGGCAGCTGGCCATCATCCCTTCAGCACGCCCCATGGAAAAGAATGAAAATGACACCTGATACCGCCTGAGGTAAGCTACAACATTCTCTGCCACTTTAAGGAGTTCTTAGTACCCTAATTTAGGTTGGATGGCAACAGTAGTAAAGACTGAAGTTGACGTTTAAGAAGTTTTGTCATCTCATTTAAATAGTCCCTGAAGTACATCAATATTTCATAGTTATGGTATATGTTTTTATTTTCAGCTACAGGGAAATTACGAATTAACTACTTAACCAATGTGAAGACTTGAATCCTTCATGTAAGCCAATGTACCCTGACTTCATGGTTATGGTTCTTGATGCAGAGGGAAGGAGTCAGTAAACTCCTGAGATTATCTGCATGTTAAAAAATGGACTGAGGGCCAGCCAAGTGGCTCAGTTGGTTAAGAGGGTAGCTCTGAGCAACAGTGTCGCCAGTTCAATTCCCACATGGGCTAGTGAGCTGTGCCCGAGCTGAGCTGCCAATAGGTGGCAGGATGACTCAGCTGGTGAGAGCATGTGCTCCTAACAACAAGGTTTCTGGTTCGGCTCCCTCATTGGATGGTGGGCTACACCCATCCGCAACTAAGGTTGAACATGGCACCTTGAGCTGAGCGGCTGTGAGCTGCTGACAGGCGGCTGGATGGCAACTGGACTTGGAGCTGAGCTAGCTGCACCCTCCTCAACTAAGATTAAAGGACAACAACTTGGCTGTTCTCCTTCCCCAATTCCCCAATAAAATCTTAAAAACATATATGTAAACAAAAATGTAAAAAATAGAAACCATCTTGCTGAGATGGGTGCAAGATGGATTACAATTAGGAATGAAACATTAGGAAGCAATCTTCTTGTAAAGAAGATAACATAAACAGACTGGCAGGACCATTACATGGACTAGCAAAAGATCAGTCTTTTATTCACTCATCAAACAAATATTTATTGGGCTCCTACAAAGTGCCAGGTTTTGTGCTAAGTATCGACGATGTAAGATGAATCGAGCCACAGACCTGGTCCTTCAAGAGCTCACTCTAAGTGGTGGAGACAGACGCTAAATCTTCACGGTGACTGTTGATGTCAAGATAGGAGCAGAGTGCAATGGGAACCAAGGTGTGACTGTGGGACTCTGCCTGAGGGAGCCTGGAGGTAGATTTGGGGCTTGGTCTTTAAGGGCAAAGGAAGTTTTTCAGTGTCCAAGGGGAAAGGGTGTTCTAGGCTGAGTGAGGAGGGATGCTTGGAAGGGAGCAGGGTCAAGGTGAAGGATCAGGACCGTGTAGGAGTTCAATCCCATGAATTAGTGATGTCAAATAGGGGCCATTTGAGGAGGGCTTCTCCTGCAGTTGGCTGAAGGATGCATTGGACTAGAGATGCTCAGGGACACTCCTGTGAAGTATCCTGGTGTGAGGACCAGTGTTAGGGTGTGATGAATGAAATGAGAAACAGGGCAGAGCTGAGAGACCTGGCAGCACTGGGTCTGAAAAGATGGACAGTGGGGGAGGGAAGGAACCCTTTTTCTATCCAATATTAGCTGATGACTAATTCAATGATTTTTATGTTCGCAAAATTATTGTGAGCCTTCACTATTACTATGTAGAGCCATTTACAATGAGGCGTGATAGAGACAGGGGCATGGAAAACCCAATGCCTAAGTGGGCCTAGAGACGTTTCCAAAGGAGCTAACCTGGTCACACCAGGGCTGCCAGGCAAAAACATGGTGGTTAACCCCACATGGAAAGGACAGAGCTCAGGCTGAAGGCATGGGAAGGACAGGCTGAGCATAACACTTGGCTATCTTAGGCCAGGGCGACTGACCTACTGAATGACTTGTATACCCCACGTGACCCAGACTCTGGATGAGGGTGATCAGCTCTAATAGTCAGTATCTTATGGTCCAGTGATGTTTTACACTTTCCTAAAGTAGCCTGGACCGAGGGGTAAGGATGCTGCTCTAACTGGTGAAACCATCCATATGTTCGTTGCTTGGTCCCTGTTGCCCTCACAGCAGCACGCCCATCCCTGTGTTGTACTTGCTCATTGCATTGCATTCAAGTGGCCTATTTATGTCTGTGACTGCTTCAAGGGCAAAGCTTGACCTTAGGCAGCTCTCTATCCCCAATAAGTTGCCCAACATACAGAAGGTGCTCAATACATATTGAATACTCCAATGAGATAATAGATGCCTGATCAGTGAAAAACATCACGTGCCATCAAAATATTTGTCATATCAGTAATAAACTAAACTGCTGGCACACGCTGTAGACCAGCAGGAGCCAACACGTATGTCCATCAACCCGTTGGGTAGTTGGCAGCCTACCTATGATACGGGGCACTGTTGCTGTACTATAGTCTCAATGCCTAACACAAAGGAGGCTTTCGGTAAGTGAGTGAACAAATGAAAAAAATGAATGGACACCTTCCCTTGGGAACCAAGTAGTGCTGACTCTCTCTGCCCTCTGAAACACTGTCATCCTATATTCATTCATTCATTCATTCATTCATTCATTTAACAAATACGTATTGAATTCCTACTACGAGCCAGGCACTGCTATGGGTATTAATGATACAGCAGTGTATAAAATAGGTAATGTTCCTGCCCTAATCAGCTTCCATTCTAGTACCTGGATTCATACAATAAACAGGGAGAGGTAGAGTACATTTTGGGGGGGGGGGTAAGCTCTATCAAGAGAAGTGAAGCCATGTAAGAGGGGAAGGAATCCAAGGCAGCTGTTAAGTGCATGTGTTTGGGAGTCAAACAAGCCAGGGGTGACTCTTGCTCTGACACTTGGTAACCCTGTAACCAATGGGTGAGTTGCCCAACTTCTCAGCCTCAGTTTCCCCATCCATAAACCTGGAATCATGATACCTATCTCATAGCATTGTTATGAGCATGAAGTGAAAAGGTATGCAAACCAGCCATACAGTGTTCAGCAAAGGGAAACTGTTACTATTATGTTTGAGTTTGCTGATGCTTTCTCCCTCCCGACTCTGTCATAGGGCCTGTGTCTGGGATCCAGCCTTGCACTTGACACAGAGGAGAGATAAAGGAGATAAAAATAAGAGAAATACTAGCTAACTGAGTGCTTACCCAGTATGAGTCTCTTCATGGCAGTCATGTCACTTAGTCACTGTAACAGTCCTAATAGCTCACTCATCTCATAGAGTTGTGCCAAGCAGAAGCTCGGTGAGTCTCCCGAGGTCTCAGAAGTAGTGAGTGGCAAGGTTAGGATCTGATGCTGGAACCCACACCCTCAGCTACCACAGCTAATTGCTTACTCACTCTGTGGTGACTCTTCCCCATGAGCACTGTTCCGCCCCCCACCACCATCCCCTTTCCCCCCCGCCCCACACACACACACCCCAGTGCATTCATTCAGACAAGCAGAAGCAGAATTCTCATTGGCCATCCTGGATTCCAGCACAGTCACTTCTTGAGCCCAACACAAGCTGACACCCTCCAGCAGCAGCCCTACCTGTTATGTTGACCACGATGCTGCTGGCCTTGGATATCCGCTTCGTTTCCACTTTGCATGTATAGTTGCCATTGTGCTCTGCCATGGCCATCACGGAGTAGGTGGCCTCGTTGCTGTACTGGCTGTGCGCCACAATCACCTTGTCCTTCTGGATGATGATTTCTAGAAATGGCTGGACCATGGGCGTCACTTGAACGGTGCACCTGATGAGCAGCTCATCTCCTTCTGTGATCACTCCTTTGGGGCTGATGTGAAACTTGGGATTCGAGAAGGATTCTACAAGAAGAGGACAAGCAGGTTGGACTCAGGTTCAGACCTGGGGGAGGGGAAAAGGCACTTCCTCTCCTTTTCTGCTCTTTTTTTGTGGACAGCCACCATTTTTCCTTATTCATTACATAAATCTGACCTGTCCTCTCAAAAACCTTCACCTCGCCTGCTCTGATGCTCCCTCCGCTCTCGCTCATTCTTGCATCTTCAGCCTTCTTCTTAACTGCAATGCTCTTTCTTGAGCTTCCCAAGGCTAAAACATTTTCTGTAGATCTGATCCGCAGAATCTTCTTCAAAGGACCTCAGAAATAACCACAGGCTCTTCCCCGTGCTCGCCAAATTTTTTCCAGGTTCCTCTCACACTGTTTCATGGAACTCTGGCATTTCAGCACAAATAGTCCATAGCTTTCAAAAATGACAACGACGCAGGCTGTGCTGCTTCATGGAAATGAATATTTAAATAGCCATGTGCCAAAAAAGAAAAAAGGGATTTCTAGTCTGTTCTATTTCTTTCTTAAAAATGCCGGCCGTGACTGACTCAATTGATTTTGGGACTCATGCAGTTTGAAAAACACCGTTCTAATTAAATATGTGTCAGATACCAGGGAGTGGGGCCTTCAGTAGATGGTGAGGGAAGCAGAGCTAGGCCTCTGCTCCTGCCAAAAAAAAAATAGAAGAGCATAGCAAGTATACGCACAGATTTCAGCTGTGTAAAACACAGATGGGGACATGAAAAACGCCAAAAGTTAGTATAGAGTGATATAACATTTTCACATTCATTAGCCTTTTTTAAAAAACGATAGTCATTTAAATTTACAATAAAAAGCTATCATTTAAAAAAAATAGTCTGCTTTCCTAAGTCAAAGTCAGAACAGAGATGGCATCTTTTAGGACACTCAACAAGTGCCCTTTGGGGTAGCTTAATAATAACTGAATGGTTTTTTCTTATCCCCAAATTAACTCCACATGCATCAGAGAACTAAATACAAACAAAAAAAAATTAAACCACAGAAATAGTAAGAGAAAACATAGGTGCATTTTTTTTCTTTAATAATCTTGGAGTGTGGAGGAACTGTAAGCATGAATTGCAAAACTGAGATACTATAAGGAAAAAAAGATGGATACATGTGCTTAACTAAAGATTAAAAGCTTCTGCATGGGAAAAATCATAAAGAGGATGACAAACCGGGTAAAATATCTGCATAGTACCTGACAAAGAGCTAAATCCTTTAATTTATAAAGGGTTCAAACAAATTAGTAAGAAACAGTTGAAATGGGCAAAGTGTATATGATCAGGCAGTTTATGGGGGGAAAATGTAATAGACCAATAAACATAAAGATCATACTCAACCTCACTAAGAACCATAGAAATAGGAATCACAACAACAAGGATATATCATCGTGCTTCAATTAGATTGGCATAATAACAAAATGTTGGTAATACTCTGTGTTGGTAAGGTTGGTAAGCATCACTTCTTACCAACATTCAGCTATTTTGAGGAGCCCTTTGGCAATATCTATCAATATTGAAAATGCACAAAACATTTCCATCAACAATTTGCTAGGAATCAACCTCATTAATAATAATAATAATAATAATTGCAACAATACACAAGTTATAAGTACAAGTATGTCTGTTGCAAGATTGTTTGAATACCAAAAACTGTGACGATACCTAAATGTCCATCAATAGAAAATGAGGTAAATACATTATGGCACATCTCTATAATAGGATTCCAAGTCGCCACTAAAACGATGCAAACCTTTATTTCTTGATATGGACAAAAGTCCATAACATATTAAGAAAAAGTTATAAAACAGCATGTTTGACAAATCCCAGTTTTTGTTGAAACAAAGAAAACAAACAAAACTCTGTGTGTGCATGAACATCTAAGCAGAGTAAGTCTCGGAGTAGTAGTACTCTGATTGTTACTTTATACTTTATAGTGTACCACATTTTCTGCAAATTTAACCCACACCAGGTATTCTAATCAGAAAAATATTGCATATACATTATAGTTATATATATATATGTATTTATACTTATTTGTATATAAATATACATATATACATATATTATGTACATATATGTAGACATATAGACATACACAGTGGGCAGGGGTATTACATATACGTTATAGTTATATATGTATTTATACTCATATATGTACATATATACATATATTATGTAGATATATAGAGACATATATACATACACAATGGGCAGGGGTGAAGTAAGGTGCCAAAAGCCCTGTGATAAACTTGAGGGCTCTGACATTGAAAAGATATGAGGCTATCTGCATTAAAATGTGCCTTTGCCATGCGTCCCTGCTTCATAAGTCCTTCCCCGACACTCACCCAGGCTTCCCTCTGCTGTTGCCTTTCTCTCCCAAGAGCAATTCTCAGGTCACCTTATTTGTTTCCTATTTGTCCAACATCTTGGTGATCGGGGGTGGATAGAAGAGGGGAGCTACTCATCAAATGTGGGAGGCAAAGGCTGCAGACCTGGCCCTCCTTCCCTCCCAAGCCCCTCCGAACCCTACTTCTTGAGATCTGATCCACATTGGCTTAAGACTGGGATTTTCAAACTGCAGATCCCACGGTGCATCATTTCAGTGAGTTATGGCCAGAGTTAAAACAACACAACAACAACAAAACTGAACTAGAGTAGAATAGAAAATAGCAAAATGCTTCACATGTTAAGGTTAAGTATTGTTTGTAAAACTTTTGTTTGGGGAATTTATAAATGTGTGTGTGCGTGTGTTGTAACTGTGTCACAGTCAAAAAGTTTGAAAACTGTGGACTGAAAGTGATTAAGAACAGTCTTGAGAACAGCAGCCCAGCCAGAAGTCCCCAGACCCCTTCCAACCCTGGGCTCTTTCTTCCCACACCAAATCAGCAAGCCAGAACAAACGAAAAACAGAAAAGCAGGACTCTCACCCCTCACGGTGACCAGCTCACTCCTGGCTGTTTTAGAGGTCTCCAGGCGCATCCCAGATATGATGCTCGCTTGACACTGGAAAAAGATCACACGGTCCTGTTCCTGGACTGTGAATTCCAGCGTCACAAAATTCTCGTTCTGAGAAGTTTTTTCTCTCCTTTGCTTGGAATCTTTGACATCTAGTTCAAATTTTTCAATTATGAAACGTATTGGAGCCTTTTCCTCCGGGACAGAACAGTGGACCTGCACGACCCCGCCTTCTATCGCCTCCTTTTTGTCCAGCGTCACTTTGGGATCAGACACTCCTTTGGAGAAAGAGAAGGTCCATTAGTATCAATATGATCTAGTGGCACAAGCCTCCCTCAGTTGGGTCACTGTGATTGACCTATCTAAAGGTTCTTCTCTTTTATTCCCAGAACACCCAAAGCCACCTACCAGGTAATTATTGAGCAGGTACTTTGAAAAGTATAAAATATGTTTAAGATGTGGTTGGTGCTTTCAACATTTATAACACCATTGGGAAGACAAGTCTTCGCAACTGATACAGTTAAAAATGAAACAAAACAGCCAGTATACGTTAGGATTATGGTGATTGTTGTTATACTTTGTTGAATGCCAGCTACAAGCTAGGATTGACTTTACATCCATGACCCCGTGTAATTGTCATAATAAACCTCTTGGGTGGGCATGGAAGATAAAATTATGCCCATTTTACAGATGAAGAAGATGAAGGGCAGAGAGGTTCAAGGCTCATCTAAAAGCTCATGGCTACCAAGCCTCAGAGTTGAGACTCAACCCCTGACTGTCTGTCTGACTCCAAAACCGGAGGCTCGGGGGAGGCGTGGGAGAGGAGGGACGCAAGGACGCCCAGTTCTAAACGCAAAGCTGAAAATAACGATGCATCAGAGGGTGTTGCAGAGACAATGAATGATGGAGCAGTAAGGAAAGGGGGAGGCCCTCTTTGCCTGGGGGATCAGAGAAGATTCTAGACAGGAACTGGTCTGAGAGAAATCTTGGAGGAAGGGTGTTATTTGGACAGATGAGGTGGGATGGGGGCCAGGGACAGGCATTTCAGGGCGCACTTGTGCAC
>NW_017731384.1:2561956-2567148 GCF_001890085.2 Hipposideros armiger
AACAGACAAGTTGCTGTCGTTTTGTTCTTCCATCTAGTTGTGGAGGATGTTGCTTCACTGGCCCAAGTTGGCACCATCATTGCACTCTTTCCGGGCGAGGCAGATCAGTCGCCGGCTTCTGGATGGCCGCTCACGCTGGCTGCTGGCTACACACGGTAGCTCATGGCAACCCACTGCAGCAGGGGCTGCAGCCTACGCCGTCGCCAGCGACTCACAGCAGCCCAGCTCCAGGTTGAGCTGTTTATCAGCATCTTAGCTGTGGAGGGCAGTATCACTGGCATTCATATGTGGGATCCAAACCAGGGTCCTCTGGCGTCCCAAGCGAGTTCTTAACCATCGCGCCACTCGGCCGGCCCCTTGCTGTCATTTTCTATCTGATGAACTCAGAGGCCTCACCAGATGGGTGAGGACTGGAAACCACTTCTGGGGAAGCCACTTGCAGTCCCCCATCCCCATCTGCCATTGAGAAGCAAAGAGGACAGGCTCTCCTCTACTGATGAGAGGAATCTCTGATCAAGCACCCAGAGCAGCTACAATGCCCAACTAGCCACCTCAATCTCTTCCAGAAAGCAGGCTCCTAGTCAACTAGCCAAATGCATCATTTCTGACCCATGTCATCCAGCATCTAAGATCCAGTAAACAGAGACTATCAATAGAATTCAGCTTTTGAGACTTATTTACAGTGGTGGGCTGATGGGAAGATGAATGACTTAAAACTGGGTGCTCTCTGGCTATTTAATACATATTTTTGTCTGTTGGTTGGTTGGTGACAGGCCACTGCTCTGAAAATTTTCCAGGCTAGAAGGTTCTGGACAATGCTCAGTAATTGGGACTTCTGTCCAAGCTTCAAAGCAGACCAGCACAGGTCTGTCTTTCAAAGGTTCTGCCCACAGGTCCTTCTGTAGCCCACCTGGGGTCCTAGTTACGCCCCTTGATGTGCATCAAAGTACCTCAGCTCCACCTTCCCTATGTTTATTATCTGAGCACATGGATCTGGACTTGATCAGCACTCTAAAATATTCACTCTCCAAACGCCTGTCACAAATACAACCTCGAACATCTCATGTCTATACATGACTAGAAAGAACAGACAATACATCGGGAGTTTTAGGAAAAATGTATCTAACGTCCATGACCTTAAAATCAGGTATTTCAGCCTCTTGAAACCTCCCAACTCTTACCCATCTCCCCCATAAATCTCCACCATGCCCGTTCTCAAAGAGGCTCCCTATTCAGCATCAGGACCTGGGGCTGAGAGCTACTGTATCTGGTGGGCTTTGTCAGCTTCCTGTCTCACCAACCTCCATGAAGTGTGAATAAAATAATCATGAGATTTTAAATTTTTATGTAAATGTTTGAGTGGATAGTGCAACCAGATGTTACGATGTCTATGAGAAAATCCCAAAGAGCATACTGACAAATTATCTGAAATAATCCAAATTTTAAAAGGTGGATGCACATAAGATTAATATTTTAAAAATATTGTGGTTGCTTCTGAAGGGAAGAGGGAAATAAGATTGGGTGGAACACACTGGTAGATACAGGTATGGGTAACGTTCTAATTCTTGTCTTGAGTGGTGGGATCCTGTGAATTCATTATGTCACTAAAACACACACACACGTAACTAAAACAAAAGGCTATTACGTGTGGGTCAAGGATGAGAGGATGATAGGAGCCAAGGATTATGATCAATCCGATTCTGTGTACTTGAAGCCCAAAAGGATCACAGAGGAAAAGATACAGTGTAAAGTCTCTTGCCTGATTCTGTCCCCGTCCAACCAGTTCCCGCGTCCCCTTGCAGAAGAAGCCACTGATTTAGTTTCTTCTAGCTAGTTGCTATGCATCCAGAAGCAACTACAAAGATAAAGTCTTATTAACTCTTCCCCGCTCCTTAACACAAGATGTGACTCTCCACACATGGTTCTTACCCAAAGTTTACGTGGCCCATGAGGACTTCAGAGGCCAGAGATGGTGTGGGACAGGGGGCATAAGGTGCTGTTCAAGCAAAACAGTGTCATATGGCTTAGATAAGGCTCCTAAACGTTGGAGTCTCATAAGACACTTTGATAAGTGAAAAACATTCATGGGCCATGCCTGATGAATGTACAGTAATACCTTGGTTTGCGAGCATTTGTTCTGGAAACAAACTACTCGTATTACAAGACATCGCTCGTTTACCACGTTAAAAGGTATTAGANCAGGGATTAAATGAAACATGTGTCAGGCACTTATAACTGTTTATCTCATGCGGGTCTAATAAATGGTACTTCTTATTACTGGAAGTAGTAATAAATAGTATGAATGACTGCTCTGATCACAAAAGCACAAAAACACAGAAAATTTTAGGGCTGGCTGAGTGGCCTGAGTGGCTCAGTTGGTTAAGAGCTCGCTCAAGAGTGTGAGCTCTGAGTGGTTCGATTCCTAGCC
This sequence comes from Hipposideros armiger, assembly GCF_001890085.2. NCBI lineage: Eukaryota > Metazoa > Chordata > Mammalia > Chiroptera > Hipposideridae > Hipposideros > Hipposideros armiger. The sequence continues at coordinate 2,564,385 of NW_017731384.1, forward strand.
CGAGCTGAGCTGCTGCTGAGCTAGCTGCCAACAGGTAGCAGGATGGCTCAGCTAAAAAAAAAAAACAAAAAACAAACAAACAAAAAACAATGGAAATTTTTTGGCAGCAGCTGTCAAAAAAGCAGAGGGCTGAATTCACTAAGTCTGTCTGTTAAGCCATCCAAATTTTAAGAAAAATTACCCTAAGTTTCAAAAGCCTGCTTGTACCTTTGTTTTCAACATACATTTCCCAAATTCTTGGCCTGCCAATCTTTCCTCATCGCTAATGTAAACACTGGGACCTTTGGTTCCTCTCCCGTCCTCCGTGGAGATGGGGAAGGGCTGGTCTGTATCCCTGTGGCTGTTGCCCCTGGTGACACTAAGGTTTGTCTGGCCAGCCATGCCCCCTGGCTGCCCATAGGACACCCACGGAGGAATTGGCCTGGAGGAGGATGCAGTCACCTTCTCCCATGTGAGCCTCAAAGGCTGACAGGAAATTGGTCAGAGATTGTATACTTATGAAAGGAAAATGCCCTCAAACACTTGCCTACTGGTTCTTCCTGCTTCCTGTTTGCTGAAAGGGTTATTTTTTTTTTTTTAAGGATGGCCTGGCTGAGCATCTCACACACGATGGGCCATTTATTCACTCAACACTTGGTTACTAAGCATGCTTCTTTCGTTATCCCATTTCATCGTCAAAACAAAATATCCTTCAAGTGTATGTGTAGTTAGTTACGTGGTTATCTCTATTTTAGAAACAGGAAATGAAGACTCCACGAGGGTGGGGAATTTGACTGAGGGGCTCTCTGCTGGCATACTCACCTCTTTCTTAGCCTCTGCTCTTTCCCTCTTATGCTACATCCCTTTTCTGTGGCCCTGTCCCACTTCACCGTCAAGCAAACTCTTACGCGGTCTTCTGTGTCTGGACCCAATGTCTCTTCCTCCGGAAAGTCATCTCTAACCTCTCTACACAGAATTGTTTCCTTGTGCCTTTGTGCTCCCAAGACACCCAGGTCATATAACTACTGGGCTGTAATTATTTGTTTAAATGTCTCCCTTCCCCACCTGACTGGCTCTGGAGCTGGGCTCTACCTGATGCATTTTCATGTCTTGCCTTGGTTTTCTCCTGACTTGCAGCCTTGGGAAATGCTTCATGAGGGCATGAATGAATCCTTATATCTCTGAACCCAAATTTCCTACAATGATTCTCTCCTATTTCTCCATCCCCATCTATTTCTACTTCTCCTTTTCATCTGTTTAATCTATTTCACAATCATTTATTGAGTACCTACTAGGAGCCAGATTCTTAGATTCTTTGTTCGAGAAATAACAAATAAACCAAACACCATCTTTTTCCTCCTGATCTCACAGTCCAGAATAGCAGACAGAGGTGTGAGAAATAGTTGCAATAACAAGTGAAAGACTAACTGCCATTTACTGGGAACTCATTCTGTACTGCTATTAGGCTAAGCACTTTACCTACATGATATCTTTTAATCCTCTCAAAATTCCCTGAACTGGGTATTATTATTATTATCATTATCATTATTATTATTATTATTATTATCTCATTTTACTGATGAGAATTCTTATGTTCAGAGAGGTTCAGGGACTTGCCCAGATTGGAATCCAGGCAGAGTGACTACAGAATCCAATGTGAATTCTTGGGCCAATGGCCTTCATTCAAATTCCACTGAAAGTAGAGACCCTATAAGAGCTGTGAGGACCGGGACCCTGGGGGAGATTAATTTTCTTTGGGAAAGTGTCATAAAAGAGATCCAGTTGAGTCTTGAAGGAGAAACAGTAGTTCATGAGGAGATGAGATAAAGACAGATATTCCCGGGAGAAGGAATATCATGTGCTAAGTAAGGCAAGGAGGTGAAAAGGAGCCTGGCAAGTTGGCAGTATGTCTAATGCCTATGTTTTCTTGTTTTTTCCCTTATTAGTTTCAGGTGCACAAAACAACATATTGATTAGAGATTTATACCCCTCAGAAAGTGATAACCCCAACAAGTCTACTACCCATCTGACGCCGTACGTAGCTATTACAATACCATTGACTCTATTCCCTATGCTGTACTTTATATCCTGTGACTATATACATATTTTTAATTATAGTTGACATTCCATATGATTTTATATTAGTTTCAGATGTACAGCATAGTGGTTAGGCATTTATACAATTTACAAAGTGATTCCCCCCGATAAGTTTAGTACCCATCTGACACTGTACTTAGTTTTTACTAATGCCTACACTTCCAGGTTAGGGAAATGCCAGGCAGGTGAGAAGGGTGATGGATGGGCAGGGAGTCCAGTGTTACTATGCATTCAATTCCTTTTCTTGCTACTACATGTGTTAGCTTTATCTGCTTGAGCTACGTTCAATGCCAGGGACTCACTTTTCACCACCACCTCATACTCTGAAGTGGTTCTCTCCTTGTTGTTTAGAATCACAGTGCATTTGTATATCCCTGCATTGTAGACCCGGGCTTGGGGGATGACATAACTCTCTGTGATCTCCGTGGAAGACACGTTGTGAAACAGCACATCATCCTTATAGAACAGCAACCTGTGCTGAGGCTTCACATGCGAGGTGGTGCTGATATCCACAATGCACTGCAGGGTCAGGTTATTCCCGTTTTCCACATGCTGCTCTGGCAGGAACTCCATGCGGATGCTGTTGATGGTGAAAGCTGAATGCCAAGGGAAGGAGGGAAGACACACCTGTTATCTCAGAAGCAACATTGTCCTGGTGACCTTCACCACATTGGACTGGTATCATCAC